>NC_087177.1:10289308-10371808 GCF_035594125.1 Scylla paramamosain
GGGAATCAATAGACACTCTCGGTTAAAGTGCGTGTGTCACCGAGCTCGGTGCGTCGGGGTGACGGCGGAAAACACTTAACAGGAACGTTGTAAATAAGTGGCCTGTTAGATGCGGCCCTGGAGCTCGGGTTTCCATCGAATACAAACAGAGTAAACTTTACGCGGCTGTTGTTTTATGTAACGGGATGTTTGTTTATGTGTGTGTGTGTGTTTGTATTAGTGTGTGTGTGTGTGTGTGTGTGTGTCGTCTATCATCCGGACAAATCTTGTGTACTCCACTATTCGTATATGTTTCTCTCTTTTTTCTTTATTTACACACACACACACACACACACACACACACACACACACACACACACACACACACACACACACACACACACACACACACACACACACACACACACACACAAACAAACAATTCCTTTCAGTTCCCGTCACCTGTCACACAAGGAGGTCAAGACGCTCACCTCTCCCACAGTGGCCGCGTCCCGTTGCCTCCTGTCGCTGTCACCCCGCCTGAAGGAACCGCCCAGTGTGTGTGTGGCTGCATGCTCCACGCGTCTCTCCCCAGCGTCGCCACAGGGGGCTCCCAGGCTTCCCAAGCAAGAGTTGCGGCGGGTGAAGACGCGACACTCTCTACTCTCTCTCCGTCTCCCTCTCTCTCTCCCTCTCCCTCTCCCTCTCTCTCTCCTCGCCTGTGCAGTGCTTTGAGGACCAGTCAGATGCATTACTGGGCATTATGCAGATGAAGTCATTCCTTTCACGACCCAGCCCGGCCAAGGTTCTTGCCAAGGGGATGAGTCTCTCTCTCTCTCTCTCTCTCTCTCTCTCTCTCTCTCTCTCTCTCTCTCTCTCTCTCTCTCTCTCTCTGTCCTTTTTTCTTCCTTTTTCTTTCTTTTTTTCTGTTTTTTTTTTCTTCTTCATTATCCTCATCGTTATTTTCATCTTCATGATCTTACCCTTGTCCTTGTCCTTTTCCTCTTCTTCTTCTTCTTCTTCTTCTTCTTCTTCTTCTTCTTCTTCTTCTTCTTCTTCTTCTTCTTCTTCTTCTTCTTCTTCTTCTTCTTCTTCTTCTTCTTCTTCTTCTTCTTCTTCTTCTTCTTCTTCTTCTTCTTCTTCTTCTTCTTCTTCTTCTTCTTCTTCTTCTTCTTCTTCTTCTTCTTCTTCTTCTTCTTCTTCTTCTTCTTCTCCTCCTCCTCCTCCTCCTCCTCCTCCTCCTCCTCCTCCTCCTCCTCCTCCTCCTCCTCACATAACATCACCTCCTTCCGTCCCCCAACCTCCACCACTGGCCGCTGACTCATTTATCTTAGCCAAAACACCCCATTTTCGCGTAATTTGATCGCTATCTGCCCTGTGCCTTTTTTTTTTTTTGCCTCCATAGCTTTGTCTCTCTCTCTCTCTCTCTCTCTCTCTCTCTCTCTCTCTCTCTCTCTCTCTCTCTCTCTCTCTCTCTCTCTCTCTCTCTCTCTCTCTCTCTCTCTCTCTCTCGCCTCCTGTTTCTGGAAATAAATGTCTCTTTCAGCGATATACATAGATTTTTTTATACACATTATAATCTCTTCATCGGGAATCTCAACGTCTTCACTTCCTCCTTTGTTTCTTTGGCTTTTGTTTTAATATATCCTCGTCAGCCAGATTAATTTAGGCAATAAGTATTAGGAAGCCGCTGCCCCTTCACCACTGCCACCTTCACAAGAGCCTCCCCACCTGACAAATAGAAGGCGCCGCGGGGAAGACGAAGGGAGGACGGATGTTGTGTGGCTACCGATTAGTCACAATGAGCGAATACCAATTATGAAGTGAATACACAACCTAATGATGATGGATGCTTCCGGCACTCACGTCGTTTTCTTTGCCTGTACGTCACCGATTGCCCATGAAAGTGACGAAGGTGATGGATGACTCTATTATCGGCAAGAGGACTGGCGCTCGTCTTTCACGCCTCTCTGCCTTCTCTGTGGTAAGCGTGAGACGAAACTACTACTCGCTGCTACGTGATGGATGAAGAGCGATAATAGGGCGGCGATGAGGTGATGCAGTGACTTCTATGTTATGGGCACCTGGAGGCTGTGGCCGTGGTGATGGCGTTGGTGGTGGCGATGGCCGCGATGATAGCAGCTGTGGGAGTGTTATGGCGCTGCATTGTATTGAATTAGATACCATAGTCGGTGTGCATTCAACTCTTCTCTTGTTTTTTCTTCTCTTTTTTTTTTTCAGAGGTCGGCGGGTAAAAGATGGCGGGCAATGACAGTGATAGCAACCAGCCCCATTCGAGTGTGACGTGTGACGTGTATATCGCTGCCTCACGTTGAAGTAGATACAATAGCTCGCGTGCTTTGAAAACCTCCATTTTTTTCCCCTCTAAGTCTTGATGTTGAATCGCCTTTGGTTGAAATTTAACGGCTTGGTGGATGAGTGGGTAAGGGGTTCTGGTGCAGGTGGAAGGGTGACGGTGAAGGTATCAGGGGCCTTGGTGTACCTTGCTGGTGATGATGATGGTAATGGTAGGGGCGACACTGCGAGTAAGAGGGCTTTTGCTGCGGTTAATAAATCCCAATACTTACCAGAAATTAAGGAGTTTGAAGCCTCATAAATGAAGTTCGATGCTTTTATAGGCGAACGCTTTCTCCCTTTCGCCATCCTTACCCTCATTCTTTTTTTCCCTCTCCTCCCTCCTTCAACAACCCCCCCCCCGTCTCTCTCTCTCTCTCTCTCTCTCCTCTCTCTCTCTCTCTCTCTCTCTCTCTCCTCTCTCTCTCTCTCTCTCTGGTGTTTTTAAAGCGCGTCTAATGAGGGGTGAGAGACAAATGACAAGTGTTGGAGAGGCGGCAGAGGGGAGAAAGGGAGGTGGTGGGTCGTGATAAGCAGATAGTAAGTACGAGTACGTGGGTTCTGGCACGTCACCCACCTCACCCACGCCCTCACCACACCTCGCATCTCTTGCCCTCGAGACTTTTCTGTGCACTTTTCCTTACCTTTCCTTACCTGTGATGAAAGACGACCTCTCCTCATGACGACTTGGAAACTCCTCATCATTAGTCAAGGGGAAATAAACCTAATAATCATATTGAGTCATTACACTGATCATTAAGCTGCACTCCGCAAGTTTCTCCGTCCGGGTAATTAGACACGATCAGTTACGGTAGTGGTGTGAGTAGAGGAGAGAGTCAGTGGGCATATACAAATGACAGTGTTGGCAGTACGTACGAATTTTTCCGTGGTCCAGTGATCGGAATGAGTAACTGTGTGGGCCATGGGGATTTCATTCGCCCTAATTAGTCCCCCCGGCGATGCAATTTAGATAAGGAGGTGAGACAGGTGCGCTAGTCCGGGGAAATCCCTTTAATTGGCACCTTAACTGGGAACGTGTAAAGGACGAGCATTAGGCAAAGGGAGGAAGGCAAAAAGAAAAGGAGGAGGAGTAACCCGTACACTTTTCCGCCTATTTGCTGTCTTGCTTCCTTCTCATACCCAGTGCCCTTTCTCACCACCACCACCACCTCTCTCTCTCTCTCTCTCTCTCTCTCTCTCTCTCTCTCTCTCTCTCTCTCTCTCTCTCTCTCTCTCTCTCTCTCTCTCTCTCTCTCAGGTCACCGTAACCTCTCTTACCCCTATACCTCGCCCCAGGCCGCGGTTGTTCTGTCATCGCTGCTGTGCCGGTGTTTTATCTTGTCTATATATTTACATACTTGCGAGTTTAAATTGTCTCATGTTTGGAAAGTAAGTTTTTTATTTTTTACTTTTTTGCCTCCCAATCGTAGACCACACACGCACACGCACACCACACACACACAACACACACACACACACACACACACCACACACACACACACACACACACACACACACACACACACACACACAGGTACGCGTACACACATTTCTTGCATACGAGTAAGATCTCCTTGAGTGTATGGTCGCCCGTACCAGCGCCAAGTACGTGTAGAATCTTGGGAACGCTCTGGTTTCTGGCAGTACTTGTATAACCTTGCCCCATAGAGAAAGAGAGAGAGAGAGAGAGAGAGAGAGAGAGAGAGAGAGAGAGAGAGAGAGAGAGAGAGAGAGAGAGAGAGGACTGAAGAGAAAAAAGTGAAAATGATAGATAATTGAGGCACACACACACCAAAATAATAATAGTAATGATAATAATAATAATAATAATAATAATAATAATAATAATAATAATAATAATAATAATAATAATAATGAAACAAGGCCATTTTTTTTATCTTGTTGCTGCCAAAACAAGTCCAGATCCATATTGAATGAAAAAGCGCTCTCAGATAAAGAAGAATCATATTCACAAATTTTCTCGTATGTTATGGGAGGGGATTAGCTCGCCACCTAGCTGATCGGGCGAGCGTGAAGTGTCTACGAGCTTCTAAAAACACTTCAACCATTTCAGCATTTTATTTATTTATTTATTTATTTATTTATTTATTTTTTTTTTTATCCCAGACTTCATTAAAGGATTTTATGAAGATTATCATGATTTAGTTTTATTTTCATGGATGATATTTGATGCTATTCTAGACATTATTAGAGAATGTTATGAGATTTACGATGATATAGTTAATTTTGACTTGATTAGAAGATATTGTGAAGTTAATGACATTTTTATTTTATATTTAATTGATCTTTTATGACGTTTACGATGATACTTGATTTTGTTCGACTTCCATAAAGGGTTTGATTAGTTCAAGATATCTTTTTTTCTATACTTCATTAGGATTTCGCTCTGTTTATAATTTCTTTTATTTTGATTATAAACTTCATTAGAAGATTTCGTGAAGTTTACAATGATATAGTTCTTTCTAATGAGTAAATGTTGAAAATCACGGTTAGTTATTGATTTTTTATCTTTATATCTTCATTTGCTCCTTATTGACTAACAGCTGGTGATTGCCTAAGTTCATAAATTGCCTGTAGTAGTGAATGGATTCAGCGCGAAGCCTTGATCCCTGACCCGGTACAATTAATGCCTTTTTTTTTATAGTTATATATTGTTATTTATTTGCGACTTACTGACCCAACTTTGTATTTTGTTCCTTCCAGGTACGTAAGTGTTGGCGGCGACGGCGGTGGTGGTGGTGGGTGATTTAGATGTGACTACAAGCAGCAATCAAAAAGATATATGCCGGCGCAATCTGTTTATTAGATCTTAACGCACTGTAAGTATTACTACTCTATTAACACTTTATGCTCGTTGGTACGAATCTTCCGTGGTTTATTTAGAGTTTCATGATCAGGAGAAATTAGTTTGGTTATCCGATTCTGAATTATATAACAATTAGGTTTATGTTAAAATTTAATTATGTGCATTAATATACTTTTTACTGTGCATTTAGATTTTTTTTTAAGTGAAAAGGTCTGGCCAAGAGCACACGCACACACAAAAGAAAAAAGAAGAAGACTGAAGAAACACTGATTTGCTACTCTCCTTCAAAATGAAATATGGAACAAAAGACATTATTCCAAAGTAGAGTCCAATTAAGTTGCGGAAATGTCCCGTTTCCGCAATCATTCGCCATCTCCTAGCGTTCTATATTCTTCTTCTATGGCGTTATTCCTGGCCACATGGTACTTGTAGCGTCCTATGGGGGATTCCTAACCTGATTCACTTCATTCCACTCTTATCTGCAGCTGCTTGTAGGGGAATATTAAGGGAAGGTAGTCAGCATTTAATCAACGCTAATGGCAGTGGTGGCAGTATTTCTGTGGGACGTATCCCTCTATTACAAATTTATGGACGGTGGTGAAAGCTGAGCTTGGGGGGGGGGGGGGCGGACTTTCATCTCCTCTGTGCGCTGCTCCCCCCTCCAGGCAGACGTGGCCCATCACCTGCTGGTCTCGAAGGGATACAAAAATTTCGGCACGACGGAAAAAACGGAAGCATATATTTAAAGACAATATTTACTTTCACTAATCAAGGGAAGAAAAAAATGGGCACGAAAAAAAAAAAAATGGAACAGCAAGGGCTAACCAGGATGTCTCTGAGCCTTGGACGGGGAGGTCACACAGGCTCCCAAGCGGCAATATGGCGCCTTACACACCACCGCCGCTCTGTTAAGTAGTGTATGTGACATTAACAGACCAGCTCTTGCGTCGTAGTAATTTATTGTCACCTGCAGGAACAGACAGCCAGCCCCCTCACCCTAGCTAGCTACAGCACCCTAGAGCACGCCTACCCGCTACGATAAGGGTGACAAGGCTTAAGTCAGGTGTGTTCCGCCTCCTCTCTACTTAATAGTACGTATGTCCTTATATTTACATATATTAACTTCATCTTCATTCCTCTATCGTGGTTTCAAGCGAATAAACAATGAACGACACGATGAGAAGCGATAGTAAAATGTATGAGACGGGCATTCTGATGCTCGTCCTTCAAGAATGGCGTGTTTGCTGCTTACCATACCTGCTGGATATCTCCACGCACGTCGCTGGCGCCTTGCTGCCTTTCTAAAGTGGTCTTGGTTGTTGCAGTTTTGCGCTCCCCTCGCGGGCAGGTGGGCCTCTGCTGAGAGTGAAGGGAATAAAAACTTATGCTTGTTTTTCTCTCCTCTCTCTCCTCTCTCTCCTCTCTCTCTCTCCTCTCTCTCCTCTCTCTCTCTCTCTCTCTCTCTCCTCTCTCTCTCTTCTCTCCTCTCTCTCTCTCTCTCTCTCTCTCTCTCTCTCTCTCTCTCTCTCTCTCTCTCTCTCTCTCATATCTTTCCAACTCACTTCTTCATTTGTCATCTCTTGTGTACTGCGGGGGACAGTTTGATGTAAAAATTAGAGAGCAAAGATTGCAAGTTCTCTCGAATAAAAAGAAAGAAAGAATTTTACGGTATAGGTTTGAAAGATATATAGAGGGAAAAGTTGTTGCCAGACTGTAATGCCCACAATGAATTACTTCATTATTTCGTGTAGTTGCAAACTGAATGACCTAATTACTCTGTTAAACAACGATGCTACCCTTTAAATGCACATACGTATCCATTACTTTGCGGATTTACAAATATAATACAATTTACTTTTTTTTCCTTACAAATGCAATAGTCTCTTTCATGGACCACAAAGAGCTTAAGACTGTAGGACATCCTGAAGCAAAGGGACAAATTTCTTCTCGCCCGTGGACAGCAGCCGGCACAGGAAGTGTTGCAAAAGGAAGACCCTCGTCGGCAACCTTGGGCAGGCGAGGCAGCTTCCTGTGGCAGCTGTAGGAAAGTGAAGCCTGCATTTTCTTTATGATTTGACCTTCTTTCCCACTCAGCGGCGCCTGTACATCTCGGTGTCTTTGGGAATGTGTTTATTGCATCACCTTGAGCACTTGGCGTGTTGGTATGCATCACTCCTTACCACTACCATGCCATGCCCTCACTTTCTCACAGACCTCCCACTCACACACTCCCTGCTGGCTAGAATCAGAAGTGAAATTAATGTGCAGGAGTTAGTGCTGCCACTACTTGAAATAGTGAGTGGATAGCGTTTATGGCTTACGACTCTCAGAGGTCCTCCGTTAGCCTCCCACGGTGGGGTGATAGAGGCGGCTGGAGGGAACATCAGGTGATAAAGGGGAAACGCGCCGCGCTAACTGGAGGCCCTGGGGTGGGTCATTCTTCAGCCTTCATATATATAGTCTCCAGAGAAGCATGTGCCACACACGCCAAGTTATGGCTTGATTAAGAGTAATTTGGATGCGATACATGGACCAGATATTTGTGTAGAAAGTCATTTTTCCTGCTAGTAAAGAAGTGCATGATAGGAAGCTGAGCACATATTTGTTATAAGCTACTGGACATTATAGGGCACTTGCCCCACCACTTCAAATAACAGAGATTTATATATTAATTCGCAGCAACTATTTATCTCAGCTATCAGTTTCTACCGCTGAGAGTTATTGGGGTTTTCTAAAATGTTTTTATGATTCTACTGATAGTTCAACGAGGATTCCACATCATCAATAGGAAAAAAATAAATAAAACGCTTAAGAGAATCGGACTGGAAATATATATAGTCCTTGAAAACAGACTATATATGAGGTAAATGTTTTAAAACACATCACAATTGTCGTTCTGCACACCGTGTTGGTGGCATAGTGATCAGCTGACAGGGAAGTGAGTGACATCTGAGTAAGGCATCTTGCTTGCTTGATGTACTCATCGCCAGCCTTGTCACTCCCACCGTCACTAGTACCGTCTTTCAGTCACCTCTTTCTGTCACTTATTCACCACTGCCTGTCACATCTCATCCATCACATTCACATTCAGTACTACCAACACAGTCTCCTCCTCACTGTTCTTAGTCACTCACACCTTTTTCTAGTAAATAACTCACTCATCACCATCTTCATTTCCAGGAAAGTGATAATAATAATAACAGTAATAATAATAATAATAATAACAATAATAATAATAATAATAATAATAATAATAATAATAATAATAATAATAATAATAATAATGATAAATATTATGCATATTCATATTGATATTATCATCATCATCATTATCATTATGACGACAGTGAGCGTCACGAGCACTGTACTCCAGAATCTTTTAGTCTGCTTCAATTTGAACTGAGTAATTTCTTTTCTTGATGTTGCCTTTTACCAGAGTTGTATTGCGTGCTCAAGGGAGACCATTTCTTTGAGCTGCATGATGGCGAGGTTATTCTCTCTCTCTCTCTCTCTCTCTCTCTCTCTCTCTCTCTCTCTCTCTCTCTCTCTCTCTCTCTCTCTCTCTCTCTCTCTCTCTCTCTCCTCTCTCTCTCTCTCTCTCTCAGCACCTCACAGTACTGTTACTCGTCAGGGAGATTACCCTGCCTCCTCAGTATACGTCGCCCGGCAGTGTGATGGATGGTCAACATTGTGCTGCTCGTGCTGCTGCCACACAGCTCTCTTCTGTCTCTCTCATCATTGCTACTCTTACTCATGTATTTTTGGATTTACTACTACTTTTCATGCTTTAATACTATACCTCCATATTTTTTACACATTTATTTTATTTTTTCATTAGCATTTTTCCTTCATGTAATTATAAACATCAGGGACTGACACTTGATATTTGTATATCTAAATTATAATCACGAGTTCAAGGCTGCACTTTTTATTGGGTGGTCTCTCGAAGCTTGTGAGTGGATGAGCTGCTGCTTTATAGAGCACCACCTACTGTTTGCCATCATCGCAACCATTGACGCTATCCTTACATATCTGCTAACTACACTTTCTCGATGACAAATGGCTTCACAGCAGTGCCAGGATTGCCGCGCTAGATTCATTGCGCTTAGATCTTGTCTCCCTGGGCTGTTAATGTGAAGTTATTAATGTCTGCAACCCGGAAAAGCGTTAGTGCTCTTAATATCTTAAGAGGGACACGAACTTGGAATTAGAACCTAAGAACATTCAATACGTGATAACTTGCTCTGTGCTCGTGTGCCGGCGCCGGTGGGCTCTTGTCTTGATGTACATGTCTGTATTTTAGTCTTCCCAGCTTTGATGGGAAAAGTACTATGCTCCCCCTAACTAATTTGAAGGGAGGTGGTTGAGAAACGTTGGTTGCATGAAAGTTGCCGCCCGCATCCCTTTCACCCTGCGCCCCGAGCCACCCACTCTCCGCAGCCCACGGCGCTCTAGTGCATGCCGAGGATCGCTCCAGAAGAGTCGGTGGTTTGCTGGCCCACTTGGAGGAGCTTGCAGAAAGCGACGGTGTGTAGTGCTGTTCTTGTGGTGCCGTGTGTGCGGCCGAGGCACGTCTTCCTCGTTAGTAGTAACCAGACGGATGTGCACGGTGGCCTGCGCTTATCTGAAGGTTTGCTATAAAGGATTGAGGTTTTTCTTCTTGTTCTTCTCTGCTTTCCTCGCGTCATTACACAGGTTTCTCCTGAAGCTTTAAGTAAACATATTGGACTGTATTTTACTTGTGTCCTCTTAAAAGTTTTATTTCTTTGCTACTGATCGCTTAGGTGCGACTGAAGGACGCCCTTGAATGCTCCTTGCTTTGTTTTCTTTGTGAACATTTTTTTCCCAACAATATTAATGTTGCGCTAAGACAGGTTGCTGCGTCAATGTAAAAATGTATTTTGCTGTTGGTGCCATTTAAGGTTTGAAAAAAAATAATAAAAAAGTTAAATATTTAATCAAAAGACTCAGTGAAAATAGGATTTGTTTCAAGAAAATATGACTGACTTGAAATGCTAAGGTCTATTTAGTCTATTTAGTCTATTGTAGAAGGCAGTTTGGTGACTGTAAGGATTGTTGTTTCACAAAGAAAGGAATTTTGTGTAGTTTTATTACTGGAGTATGTGAGCGTCCTGAAGTCCGGTGTCTTCAAGGTGACTGTGAAGTATTCTTAAGCACTTTATAATGCTGGCTAGAAATATTCATATCATATGTCACACACACACACACACACACACACACACACACACACACACACACACACACACACACACACACACATACACACCACACACACACACACCTGTTCGCCTCGACTTATGTAAGTGTTTTGACAAATGTTCCATCTAACTGAAGTTTAGTGTGCACTTCACAACACTGGCGTAGGAGACGAAGATTTCTTGTGGCTTTGTTGCTTATTACAAGACCACGTTGTGTCGAATAAACTCTCTGGGATATCCCTGTAAGATGCCGATTCCTCAAGCGTGGTGTGCTTTATTTTTCCTCCTCCTAAACTTTCTCCTTTCTTCCCATCAACAGATGGCACGGCACTGACTTGTAATAAACTTCTCTTGCAATCATTAGTGCCCAACACGGAGATTGGCAGCGTTTCATAAGAGTCATATCTTACAAGTCATCCTGAATGGTACTAATGCCAGCTGGAAGAATACTCTTTTGCTAATATACTCTTATGTCGACAATTGTAAAGCTTTGCTCTGTGGCAGAAACAACTCTGTTAATGTCCATGCGATTAATGACACTTATTTAACTTCCCTCCATCACCTCCCCACCTGGAAAAGAATGAAAGACCTTAGCGTCCACGGACCAGCAGACAGCATGCAAGCGTCACTTTGTGGCCATTCACATCCACCTTTATCACTCATAACTGTCACCGTTTTAACAATTTACAAATCCTTAATGAGAACTCAGCTCGAATACACATGACCGCTTTACGATCTTTAATATGTATGAACTTGTGTGAAAAACTAAACACAAGGCAGGTCAAGCAGGCCAAAGACAAAAAACAAATTCAGGAAAAATGGCCCGCTGGTTGTCTCCACCCCCCGCAAAATAAGAATATCCAAGAAAGAAAAAAAATATTTCAAGTTTGGAGGCGCTTTTAAACTTCTTGATTAAACATTTTCCTTATTGTTAAATGTTTGAAGTTTTCATCAGGACTATTATAAAAAGACTACTGAAGTGATTAATTAGGTTCTCTTGGGTGTTTTCTTATCCTCTTAAGGACCAAACTTTATGCAATGGGGAAATTAAACAAATTATTAGTTTTTTTTTCTTTATTTGGGCCAAAATAATCATAATATGTATAAAAGTTGTAATATTCAATTCCTATATAGTAATATTTGGTATGTGACAAATATGACCCATTGGTCCATTTGTCCAAATAACTAGTTCAGTAAAATAAATATGAAATACATAATTATATGCAGAACTGAAAGATGTCCAACTCTACTGCCTAAGACAATAATAGCCTTGCCGAACGCTGGATTTATTGTGTGTGGAACAGAAGATAGCAGTTACTTTTCTTGTTCAGGCACAAATGAACTTGACACTTTGAACATTTTATTGTTGCTTTGTTCTTGCAACCTGGGTGCTTCCATCTCTGACGTTCAGAAGGGATGGGCCAGTGTCCAACACTGTCCATCCGAATATCCTTTGCTGGGGTTGGGGCGACACGACCCTTCTTTTTCTTGGCCAAGAGTTTCTTCTCGACATCAGAGCTACTCCTACGTGATTTTGTTCTTGTTGTATCCTTCTTGCACTTGAGAAGACCTTCTGCAACTTCTGCTCTAAAATCTAACAAATCCATCTGCTTTTTAGGGGGGATTTCAAGGCTTCTCCCATCCCGCCTATAGAGTAGCCAACAATTGACTGTCACCATATCCAGAAAATGAAAGAAAAATCTCATGTAATACTTCTTTGACTTGAGCTTAGTTCGATAGTATGACACAAGACCATCTAGTAGGTCCACGCCTCCCATGAACTCCAGCACAACATTAGGACATGCCACATCAATGAATTGTTTCTCTTTCTTGCTCCATCTCTCTGCTACACCAGGCGGATCTCCAGCAGCATATGTTGATATAAATGTTACACATTTAGTGTCACACCACTTCAGAACATCGACTTCTATACCTTCCACAGTAGCACTTTTCTCATCATAGGTGCCACGTCCAAGTTTCTTCATTCTTTTGTCATCAATGAGCCTGCAGCCCTTTAGTCTATTCTGTCTGACTGTTCCTAATGTGTATATCCCCTTTTTGTGTAACTCAATCACAGGTCAAGCGAGGAGAACCAATTGTCAAAGAAAAGAAGGTGTGACATGTTGACTTGAACTATACTGGTTAGTCTTAGTACAATATTTCAGCTTGCGCCTAAGTCTGGCTCATTGGGTGCGGGCTCTATTTTGCCTGTGTATATTTCAAAATTATGTACCAGGCCATTTGTATCACAAAGTACAAAAATCTTGTAGCCCCATTTGTTAGTTTTTTTTGGATTATACTGCTTTAGGCCTGATCTTCCCTTGAATGGTACAATTTGTTCGTCGATACACAACATTTGTTGTTGTGGAATGGCCTGGAACTTGTGGAGCAGTTTATCTACTATAGGTCTTATTTTAAAAAGCTTGTCCCTTGTCTCATCTGTAGGTGCAGGCATGTTTGAATTGTCATTGAAGTGTATGTATTTCTTGATCTCTTCCCATCTATTCCTTGAAAACACCTCAGCTATTTGTTGCACCCAACTCGATTTCTTCCAGTACATGCGGGTTCTAGGTAAATGGAAAATGGTTGAATACAATACTGTGCCAATGAACTGCTCTAATTCTTCAACTGTGAGATTTAGAGAACTTCCTCGCTCCTGAGTAGCATACAAATTTGATTCATCAACGATCATTTGCAGTAGATCGTCATCAAAGAAATGTTTGAAATACTCCAGTGGTGTTTTTATTGTTGTAGCGTCGGGCAATTTCCCCTTCCACTCAGGAACTTCCGTACTCTTTTGTCCAACCTCTACACTCTTCCAGATTATGTGTCTTTCTTTTCTGCCCCTTTTAGATGGCTGTGGATCATCCCTATTAGCACTGGTTGCATCATTTTCTGTAAATAAAATACATGTAAGTGAATGTAAACTACCCAAAATTCTTATCATTATCACTAGAATCCTCATCTACACTCTCATATGGCAGTTCTTGTGCAATAACACTCCTTCCTCCTTTGGTATGGGAGTAAAATCTGCTAGGCTCCATTTCGTCTGAAATTAGTGCAATTGTACAAATAATTGTTTCACACAAGAGGTGTGTGCCATATTTGACCCAGACAAATATTTACCACTCATTGCCCAAAGACCCAAATATGACCCACAGTAAACATTTATTCCATACACACATTGTTTACTTCCTATAAAGGTGAATATGCATTCCTAAGAACCAGTAACTGTTCAAAACAATAAAAATATAGTCTAATGACAGGCATATGTAGTCTAAAAAACATTACAGGTAAGAGAACTGCAGGAGCAAACTTACGTGTTTCCACCACCGGATGAGCCGCCCTCTGTTTACATCTAGTAGTTACATAAGCGTCCAGTAAATGGCAGTGATGTTAGAAAACGGGAGCCGAGTGTGTGCCACATGTGTCCCACTGGTCTCTAGCTCCAAAACTTATAGTTTAAAGCAATTGCAGCCTTAAATATGGTATGTGACAAATATGGCACATTGGGCCAGAAGAGGTTATTGATGATACAGAATCTGCTAAACAATCATTAGCATCAAGAATCCCAATAACCTCTAGTAGAGTTTGTTAAAAATAGTCGGAATAAGACACTGAAATGTTTAAAAACTTTGTACTTTTAAACTTTATACTTGTTGGGAGCTTTAGTTATTTATATATTGTACAAATACCCTTTCCTTCGCCATTAGTATCTTAGCATTACTCTTGGCATTGCAAACAACGAGATCCACAGCCGCCCCTTCGTTCCCTGTACTACACGCAAACATTCCCCTCGGGGTGTTAACCTTGCTATAATACCTATGCGTCCAAATAGCTCCTTCACTGCTCCCAATCACACGTGTCCTAAATCAAGCCTTTGTGTTACCAGACCTCCCTGACAACTCATTCGCTGGCTGTGGCTCTATGTATCTTACGACACTGCGGGCGATGCTTACGAATAGACTGCTCGAGCTGTTACCGACAATTACCAGGTCTATCAAGCGAAGTGGTCTTTCGTAGGACTTTAATTGGGCCCGCGATGTAATAGATGACATGCGCGCGAACACTTATGCGCACGCACACACACACACACACACACACACACACACACACACACACACACACACACTGTAGTAGTTTTGCAAATGTTATTCCAAGGATGCGGGAGGAAATAGCCCACTAGAAAGTAAGTTGTTATTGCATGAAAACTTAACGCACTTTACGTACAAAAACTCCCCAGCCACCAAAGAACAACCATTACCCTTCCCTGGCCAATGCAAGTCACGGCGACATGCTCCCTCACAACACTACATATAGGAAAAAGAAATCGTCTACTCAAAGATCATTTTAGACGAGACATGAGACAGCTGACCCCCCTCCTCCCCCTTCCACACACACACACACACATACACACACACACACACACACACAGTTGAACAGTGCCCTTAAATAATAACAACAACGCCATTCAATCAGTGACTTATTCGAATGGAAGTTATTTGGCTATACATTTTTAGCAGCGCTTTTGCACGCTCTATTGGGTAACCTTCACGATGGCATTATGCACACGAGAACACGCCAGATGTTTGGATGTGAATGATAGAGAAAACCTTCACCGGTTCCTACCTTTGCCTTCCCCTCTCTCCCGTTTTTTTTCTCTTCTTTTTTTTCTTTGCGACAGTTCATATTAAACTAACCAAATTCATATAAAACTAAGCAAGACTAATATAACCAAGAGCGCGATGTTTCTCCATTACGTTCAGTAGAAATTCACTCACGTACAGTGTATATTTAGCATAGAACACGTCACTTAGGATTCTGACGGAGTAATGACTGACGGGCGGGGATGGGACAGGTAGATGAACTGATGAATATTTACGTGACGGGAAGAAGGACACCAGGAGGGAAAATTCTCAGGGAGTAGGAAGAAAATATAAAGAGAACGAAAAGGAGGGTGGAGGACGAGAGAAAGGAGAAAGAGAAAAGAAAGAGGAGGGAAAGAAGGAGTAGGAGGAAGAGGAGGAGGAATAGGAGGAACAAGAAGAATACTAATGAAGAACAAGCAAAAGTACTCCCATTCCTCATCACGATATAACTTGTGGTTCAAAGTAAGACTATTTATTGTAAAGTAAGAGGTGTTAAATATCAGATAGTGAAGACGAAAGGAAAAGAATGATGAAGAAGAGGAGGAAGAACAAGGAAAGGAAAAGAAATTAGGTCTCACTTTTCCTTTACTTATCTTTTTTTTTATTATAATTCGATTTACACTTGCCTCTTGAGCTTCACACACACACACACACACACACACACACACACACACACACACACACACACACACACACACACACACACACACACACACACACACATTTTGCCAACACCCGAGCTGCGAGAAGAATACTAATGTCAAGGCGTGACGTTCTAAGAGGCATAAAAACTCCCATCGTAATCCGCAGAGTAGACAACCAGAAAATTGCCATAAAAAAAGAAACCCGAGAAAAGAGTGGCCAAATTTTCACATAATCCCCAGTGTGATGCAAACAATAATCCCTTTGGTGAGACTCACACACACCCGACAAAGGACTTCGAGGCATCACAAGTGCAGAGGAATCATGACGAGCGGGAACTGAATGCACCCAGCGGACAAGTTTTCAAACAAACTTAGTGACTTGCATCGCTCATTCAGGGAGATGCAGACCATTCACGGCCAGACAGCAGCAGTTTTCAAGATGCCTGGTCCCTGTGTGGTGGGAGAGGATGGGAGGTGTTTGTGTGTGTGTGTGTGTGTGTGTGTGTGTGTGTGTGTGTGTGTGTGCTCGCGTGTGTGTGTGCTCCCCGTATCCCTATCGCTGACCCCTCTCTCACCTCTCTCTCACCTCTCACTACACCGCGACCTCCACCCTCATACCCTCCAGTCACTCGAGGGAAAGGCGAGAGGCTGCGGATTGAAAGCGTATTGTTGTCTGCTCAGATCTAAAGATTTACTATGGCATTAACACACACACACACACACACACACACACACACACACACACACACACAGCACTCTTCTTCTTCCTACATCAAAGTAAACATACATTTAGCGCAAAGAAATCATTGTATACTAAATTAATGAACGGTAGTAGAGATATTTTTGCTCTGTAATGAAAGTGGACAGTGTTAAGGGGGAGAGGAAACGCCAGGTATGAAGGAAGTGAACTTGATCGATCAGGTAAATAATTAGCGCCGGACAGGAAAGCAGCAGGTTTGGGGGACACGGGGGCAAATTGTGTAGATAATGAATGATTGGGATGATGATAAATGGAGTTAGTGGAAGGAAACGACTGTGGTGAGGAATGTAGAAAAGACAAAAAATATTGGGTTTTGTGTGATAATAGAAAAGTTTGATTTGCAGGTTTTTACGTGTGTGTGTGTGTGTGTGTGTGTGTGTGTGTGTGTGTGTGTGTGTGTGTGTGTGTGTGTGTGTGTGTGTGTTTGTCTGTGTTTGTCTGTCTGTCTGTCTGTCTGTCTGTCCGCTGTCTGTCTGTCTGTCTGTCTGTCTGTCTGTCTGTCTGTCTGTCTGTCTGTCTCTCTCTCTCTCTCTCTCTCTCTCTCTCTCTCTCTCTCTCTCTCTCTCTCTCTCTCTCTCTCTCTCTCTCTCTCTCTCTCTCTCTCTCTCTCTCTCTCTCTCTCTCTCTCTCTCTCTCCCCTCACTCCCTTTACTATCCTCATAATTTCACTTCATAAGACCCAACAGATCTAACTATACCCTTCATTTGTGTTCCTTGTTGTTTCTTCCTCCTGTAGTACCTCTCCTGGCTCCTACCATATAATTAAAGACGCCGCATCTCCCTCCCTTCAGGATCACTCGCTAATCAACCCACGAGGGACACGCGGCTAGACTTGACTTAGGCAGCAAAACGCACCACACCTTTCCCTTCCCTCACTCCTACCTGATTTGAACCGTTCCTTTTACCCAGACTCACCTCTAAGTCTCTCTTTTACCCGTTTTAGTATAGATTTTTAGCTCTTACGGTGCTCAGGCTTCCCGGTATGACTGGAGGCAAGCTGGGGAACGTTTTCTGATGGATTAATTATCTCTGAATTCATTTGTGTAGTCTGTGTATTAATTTGCGTTCCCGGATAATGGAGAGGCTCAAGGGAAGATGAGGAGGTAGTGGTGGTGGTGGTGGTGGTGGTGGTGTGAATGTGTGTGTGTCTATTTCGTTGGGGATGGGGGTGTTGGGGGTTGTGTTAGCGGTAATTTTTCGCGTGTTTTAAGTTAGTTGCTTTAATGGTGATGGTGGTGGTGGTAGTGGTGGTGGTGGTGGTAGTAGTAGTAGTAGTAGTAGTAGTAGTAGTAGTAGTAGTAGTAATAGGTGTTGTTAAGGTTTAATTGCTTGTGTTTTAAGCTCATCTGTTAAAAAAAAATATACAAGACTAGCGTCATCTGCTTTGGGGATTAGCGGTACCTTTAACTTTAGATCTCTCTCTCTCTCTCTCTCTCTCTCTCTCTCTCTCTCTCTCTCTCTCTCTCTCTCTCTCTCTCTCTCTCTCTCTCTCTCTCTCACAATCCTCTATACTATTCGTTTTCCTCCTGTCTTTAGCGCCTCAAGACATCTGTACTAGCACGAAGGGAACTAATAACCTGCCTGACCTAATGCTGCAGTATACACAGAAAATATTAGGCATTACCACTTTACTGCCCCCTGATATAGTAATCCGGTGGCAAGATTCCAGCGAGCGGTGAAGTAATTACATGTCGAGAAAAAAGAAATGTGAACTAAAGAAAAAATTAATATGGACTGAAAGTTTCTCACGTGGGCGGAGTCGGTAGCGAACAGTTGTAAGGTAGTAAGTGGTAGTGAGGAGGAAGTATGTGAGCAGTAGCAGTGGTAAGTGGTAGTGAGCCGTGATTCAAGGGGAGAAGATGGGAGTGAGGTGTGGTGATATGATAGGTCAGGACGTGATGTGAAACCCGAATTGGTCGTATAGATTTTTTTTTCTTTCGTATTTTCTAGAGGTTTATAGGTTTAGGTTACTTATTTATTTATTTTTTCATAGTGTTTGTAGTGCGATGCGTGAAGTAAGAGTAAGAATTTTGACAGTAACTGTATCACTAATAATAATAATGATACTGTTAACAATGAAATAGTAATGATAATATTCAATAGCGGCAATGATAGGGATACTAATTACAATGATGGTAATGTTGGTGATGGTGATGATGATGATGATAATAATAATAATAATAATAATAATAATAATAATAATAATAATAATAATAATGATAATAAAATTGTTTATTATTATTATTATTATTATTATTATTATTATTATTATTATTATTAGTAGTAGTAGTAGTAGTAGTAGTATTGGTTGTTGTTGTTGTTTATCATCATCAAAACCAACAATAATAATAATAATATTGATAATAACAACCGCAGTAATAAAAACAAACACCATCACTTTCAAATATTGCCAAACACTTCCCCACTCATACTTAAAGAACAGCTCAGGACTTACGTAGTCGCCAAGAGAGAGTCGGAAATCAGGGTAGGAGAAAGCACATCACACCGCCTGCAGGAGGGGAAAGGCGTGTTGACAGTGACACGTGCAGTGATGTCACCTCAGTCCCACGGTGCTTAGCGGGAGCCTTGGGGAGCCTTCCACCCCATCCACACACAGGAAATATGACCCTTCCACTTGTCGCTTTTCCTACCCCTCCTTCTGCCCCCTCCTGCTCCTCCTGCTCCTGCTTCTGGTCCCTCTCTTGTTTACTCGCCTGTCACTCCCGTTCAGCCTCCTCCTCTCCCGCCTCCTCCACTCCCTCTCAGGGTCTTCTCCCGCCTCCTTGTCTCTTCCTAGCTTTCCCTCTACCCTAGCCTGCTTGATGTTATGGTCTTAATAGCAGTGCTCCATATTATGACAACCCTCTGTCTTGTGCTGCCTGTTATGAGCCAGTTGTGTGTGTGTGTGTGTGTGTGTGTGTGTGTGTGTGTGTGTGTGTGTGTGTGTGTGTGTGTGTTACCTGTGTTGAATTGGTTGGTTACTGGCAGGTGTTGTGGCCACAGGTTAAAATGTCATCAGATCATTAAATCATTCCGGCCCCGCAGTCTCTCTGGACATGAATTTATTTAGTGCTCAACAGGCTGATACCTACGGCGACTGAACTCAGGAGACAGACAGGGAGGCACAGACAGATACAAATAGAGAAATAGACACGCAGAGGCACCGGTAGAGAATAAGCATTCGTGTAAAAACTGCATGTCTGTAGGCTGAACTTGACTTCCAGATAACCTCGGTAGCAATGACCTTAGAAGCATAAATCTGCATCAAGGTGGGCAGTTATAGCCGTGCTTATTTCCCTAGTGTAATATGGCATAAATCAATTAGCGTTTGACATGAACTGGTCTGAATTGCGAGTCGATTTCTTTTTGGGGATGTTTTGTACTAAAATTTCCCCCTTCGAAGCGACAGTCTGCATTAAGTTGGTCAAGCAGGAGTCATGTCTATTGCAATGGTATAAATTTGACATGAATCTTTAGATGACATGAACTAATTCTAAGTGGTGATTCGTTTCCTTTTTATGGATGTTTTGTACTGAAGTCTTACATTGCGTATCAGTCTTCATGTTCGAGAGTTTCAAGTTGTGTTGTGGAATTGCTGGACTAGTTGAGTTTTTACAGCAAGATTATCCCTTTCAGCTGGTCTTGCGATATATATATATATATATATATATATATATATATATATATATATATATATATATATATATATATATATATATATATATATATATATATATATATATATATATATATATATATATATATATATATATATATATATATATATATATATATATATATATATATATATATATATATCAAACGCCTTTCTTTTGTGGTTTTATTGTTGCTTGTTTAGTATATCGAAAGAGGTTACCCGCACTGATAAATATCCAGTCATTATAGCATCCTTGTCTAAATTTTAAAAGTTTTCATTATAATTAAAATGTTCACCTCATTCAGCTATAATTAGTACCTTAGCTAACTAGTGAATTTTTGTATGATTTATATTTCAACAACACATAGTCAAGTATAGAATTAAGTCATTTGTCTGACGCATTATTATGTGAGTAACGTGGAATTTATATATTTTCTCTAACAGTTTGTCTTAATTTCCAGAGGTACTCACTATACATGCACTTGCCCTGTACAGTGAGTTAATGCACACTCATCCACCCCTGAAAGCAGACGTGATGCGCGAACTTCTTCCTTATGGCTTGTCTGGCCTCAAGAAATACATGAATCATTTATGTGAATGAAATTCTTCCGCATATTAAGTAAGTCTGTCTGGCCTGAAGGAAATACAGAAGTGTTTCCTTATTATGATTTATGGTCAGTCTGGCACGAAGGAAACGGTTACAAGTATTTTTTCCTTTCTTAATCTCAGCTTTGTTTGACGGAGGAAGATTGGCAGGAAACATAGATATTAGCTCTTTTTTGACAGTTATTATGTAGTTTTGTCCTTAAGGAAATATTGCTCTGTGTAGTATAAGAGGAACATAGGAATAGTACATTAAAACAAACCCATTTTGTGAAGTTCACAAATGTTTACCTAATATAGATACAAGAATAAGTGTAAAAAAATTTTATTCTTGTGTGGCGTGTGGCTGTGAAGCATAATTAGTAATATTTAAGAGACATTGGAACAATTTTTCCTTCACATTTTGTCTCTTAGTCAGACCCCTTAACACGTAAAGAATATAAGAATGATAACTGCAGACAAAATTTTTCCTCGTGCAGCGTGTGGCTGAGTAGCATCATTATTAATATTTGGGAGCCGCATATTAAGCAATTTTTCCCCAATATTTTCCTTCCTTTGCCAGCGTCCTTAACACATGAAAAAAAAATAATAATAAATAAATAACAATAATAATAAGAAAAGTAGATATAATACGTGTGAACTTTATTCCTCGACATGTAAAAACTTGAAGAATTATAAGAAAACAATAGGTATAAAATTCGTGTGAACTTTACTCCATGACACGTAAGAAGTAATAAGAATAAGAAGAATTAATGTATAACACGTAAGAACTTATTTCTTCCTCCTTGCCTGACACGTTCCAGTGCTTGGCCTGAAGTGATGCCGCGGCGTGAAGACGACCCTTATCTTGCGTGACGAAGCCTTTACAAGTTCAATTCGCCACGGCTCTTGTGTTCTGAGCATGTTATAAGCATCACTGACACCTGATACCTTCACAGTTCATGAACATACACACACACACACACACACACACACACACACACACACACACACACACACACACACACACACACACACACACACACACACACACACACACACACACACACACACACACACAAGCCGCAAGTAAAATCAGTCATTCAGGAAGTTTTAAAGATTAGATACATTTATGCACGTTGATGATAGTGGATGTCATAAATATGTAGAATCATACAGATACTGCCACGTGTAGTCTTACTAGCTTTCAAGATTCTTCTCTATATAATTCTGAATACTTCCCCTTGTCCCTTTACTTTTAGGACCTTTTTATTCCTTTTTGTAGACCCTCTTACTAAGAAAATATAGCTTCCATTATGTTAAACTCAGACTAGTAAAGAAAACATGTAAGCATTTACTAAGACATTTAGGTGAAGGAAAAGGTATTCTAGTAGTGTTCAGATGCACAGGTGAGCCCTGGAAGCTATAAATGTTGTCAGATGACTCTTACTCTGCGTAACCTGTTTATTGGCAGGTAGTAAGCTCCTTAAGCACTTTAGTCTAGTACTCGCGTGAAATTTGCATCGTGTTAACATAATCAGGTGAAAGCCAGAGAGAGAGAGAGAGAGAGAGAGAGAGAGAGAGAGAGAGAGAGAGAGAGAGGGGGGGGGGGGGGAGGAGGGGGCTTGACCATCTTACTTGTGTCCCGAGGCGATATTGCGTCCAGGCTGATGATGAGCGGTTATTACTTGCTCTCGCGGGCGTTTTTGTCTTAACGGGTTTTTTTTCTCTCACCGCAAGTGTAGCGCTGCATGCCTCTGATTACATTGGAGAGAGAGAGAGAGAGAGAGAGAGAGAGAGAGAGAGAGAGAGAGAGAGAGAGAGAGAGAGAGAGAGAGAGAGAGAGAGAGAGAGAAAGAGAGAGAGTATTTTTAACGGTAACTATCAATAAAAAATGCCATAGTTTCCTTCCTCCTCCTCCACCTCCTTCTCCTCCTCCTCCTCCTCCTCCTCCTCCTCCTCCTCCTCCTCCTCCTCCTCCTCCATAATTTTCTTCTTTTATATCCCTTTTTTTCCCTTGTTTCCATTGTCTTTCTGATCCTCCTTTACTTCTCTTTTTTCTCTCTCTCCTCCTCCTCCTCCTCCTCCTCCTCCTCCTCCTCCTCCTTCCTCCTCCTCCTCCTCCTCCTCCTCCTCCCAGATCACTCCTGCACCTCCATCACTTTTCCCTCCTGACAGCACGTGGTGATTATGGCTTGTCTTCACCTCACCTCGGGTCCTGTTGCTGCTCCACTGGTTTTGTGAGTAGGCGCCATAATTGGGTTTCGCTGTGTGGCCAACAGTCTTGCTTGCAGCCCCCGGTGGTGGTAAGCACGCCCCACTTTGCATGCGTCAACTATTTCGCGATCCTCCACTGGTCTTTCTCAAACGGAGCTGTAGTTTCTCACGCGCGGTTATTGGAGAGTGTTCATGTAAGTAATTTCTTGGTGGGTTAATTTTGTGCTTCTGTGCCGCCTCGTGTGTGGATGTAGCAAGAACTTAAAATAGTATCAGCAGCAGCACCACCACTCAGCCGCCTTCAGCGTAACTTTTACAGCACACGCTCAGGATTTATGGCGTCATATTTCCCCGCGTGGTTTCTGTTTCTTGTGTCGGTTTTCTTACAGGTACTTGTCAGTTTATATTGTTTAATGAAAGTACTACGTGTTTCTTGGTGAGTGCTAATTGTTTTGAACTGTGAACGGGCATGAACAATGTGACTGGTGATAGCGAAATTTCCAACGCGTTTCTTGTAGCCAGTTGTTAGTTTATATTATGTAGCGGAAGTACTACGTGTTTATGGATGAGTGCTAATTGTTTCGGACTGTGAATGAAGATGCGGTAACTTGATATTATTTAATGAAAGTGCTACGTGTTTTCTGCCTAAGTACTCATTCTTTTTTTCAGCTGTAAACGAATACTGGCAATGTGACTTTTTTTTTTTTTTTGCATTAAATTATTACAAATTTTCAACACGTTTATTACTATTTGTCAGCAGATGCTATTTAATGAATGTACTACAGTTTCTGCTAAAGTACTCATTGGTTTGAACTGTGCTCTAATATTAACAGTATGATTGTTTATGTTATTAGATTTACCACTTCACAAATTTTCAACGTGGTTTCAGTTTCTTCTACACATTTCTTGCAACCATTTGTCAGTTAGTATTTGATGAGTGCTACATATTTCTGGTCAAGTAATAATAGTTTTATCTGTGAATGAGCATGAACTGTATAACTCGTTTTATTATTATTACATTTCCACGTCCTGTGTTGTGAGCATGTGTGTATCGTAACCAGAAACAGTATCGAGGTACAGTCATGGTGAGAAGTCACCATGACTGTACCTCATTTTCAATCTTCGTGTATGGAACCTTCAGTCTTAACTCATCTGATCTGTTAAGAAACTGTAGGTTGTCAGGTTTTGTAAGACTGTCAACAGTTGCGTGGACTTAGGTTTACCTGTTTCTCTGCCATATGCAACATTTCACAACACTAAAACCACACTGTAAAATTTTCACTAGCAGCCACAAGAAAAGAAAAAAGAAAGGGGGATTGAAAATGTTTTCTAGTGACCACCATGGTCACTAGAATGGCTAATAAAAAAATAAAAAAATCGAGTGATTTGTGATCAGAGAACGATGTGGTAAATAAGAGTAAAGAGGTTATCGGTGAACGCTAATCACAGTAGGAGGGAATGCAGAAGATAACTTGATTTCTGACCACAAGTATACCCGCATCCATCTGTATTTTTCTCTTAATCTGCCTGGTTCACTTATCCACGTAACTGCCTCTCCATTAGTTGTGCTGCGTCCAGTAGAAGGTTCCCACTGCTGCCTGCCATGTCCCGGTGATGTATAGATAACCAAGGCATCTCCGTTGATCATTGTGTATAAGACGGCATCATATATCACTTCATATCTCACTAGGAACTTACTGTTAGGGACATCATGTTACGCGTCACACTCTTTCCATTCACCAAACATTAGCACAGCACGTCATATTTATTCCACCAGTGTTGGCTCATTATTGGCTCATCATCACAGCAAGGACGGCCGCATTGTCTCTTTTAAATAGATAGATGTATTAATATATTGGCAACGATTGAGCCTAATCTGATCAACGTATATTCTCAAATAGAGTAGTGGATGACTGGAATAAAGTAATGAAGTCGTTAGCTTCGAGTCAGTAGGGAGCTTGAAAAGATTAGACAAATTTATGGACAGAGATGATAGAGAGACGGGTTTGTATATTTTATGCTGGGACTACCACTTTTAAGCCTACTGTTTTTTCATAGCTGTCCTTACTTTTTTATGTAGGAGGGCCACTGGCCAAGGAGAACAAAAAAATCTAAAAAAAAGGCCTGCCAAAATAATCATTTAAAAAATGGAGGATAAGTGTCTTCCAATTTTACTCTTTTGTTCTTATTTGTTCATTAACTCATCTTAAAGGTCCATAAAGATTCATACAAGGAGAGCCAGACCTGCGGCATATCACAAGCTTGACAATGTGGTGAAAGAAGTAGACATCACACTTGATATTAATAGACTCAACGAGGCGCAGAGGATGCAAGAAAAACTCACCCAACTTCTTATGTTGCTGCTCTGTATAAGAAAACCACATTATACTTTTAGCAGCGCAGAATGCTTGGTGACCAGATAACAAGTTGGCAGTATTATTTAATTACCTACGCGAATTTATATATATATATATATATATATATATATATATATATATATATATATATATATATATATATATATATATATATATATATATATATATATATATATATATATCTGTCTTTGTTGAGGATTTTCGCAATAAAAAAATAAAAAAAAATGATATTTTGATTCGTCAGGTATAGCAAGACGAAAGGGAAAACTATGATGATCGTTTTTAGTGTTCGTCCACTACGAACTGTTTACTTTTGGAAAACTGACTAAACGCGTTTTTTGTATTTTCATTCTCTGTAGAACTTTCTGCATGCATGAAAGAAATATAAATAATAAAAAAGATAAGAAGATACCCACCTATAACCTAGCATGTGCGCTCTCTCTCGAATGGCATCGTCTTTTACATGAAGAATAAATAAATAAAAAAAAAAAAAAAAAAAATATATATATATATATATATATATATATATATATATATATATATATATATATATATATATATATATATATATATATATATATATATATATATATATGAATATAGGTACCTTATGTACGTTTTACTCATATACAGGGACTGCCTCGCACAGGTCGTAAGTTTATTTATTTAATTATTTGTTTTATTTTATTTTATTTTATTTTGTTTATTTTCTTGAGGTACATATACTGTTACTTTGTTAATTATCATTCTCCCTCGCTGTACGTGTATTTATGATCATGCTCGTCACACCACACGTTACCGATAAAGCCTGATTCCTCACTTTGCGTTCAGGAAGAGTTTGTGGTACCTCAGGAATTTTACTTGAATATCGTATAAAAGTCATGGTCCAAACTCTCCTGCTGGCTTGAGTTTGAGTGCTTCACATAATGAAGCGTATCGGATGACGTCATGCTTTATTTTTTGGCGTGATGGAAAAAAAAATAATAAAAAGAATACCCTGAATATCTTAATAAAGCGAAAGAGAAAAAAAAATTGACAGCTTTCGTAAATGCCAACACCTTTCATAGAAGAAGACGACAGACCCGGAACTTCTTTCTGTCCCACTTTTTGTGAGCGACAGTTGAGCGGGTTTTATTTTTCTCAGTTTTCTTTCGTGGGTACCCTTGGACAGGTTCTTTCATAGGATTAGAAAAAAAAAAAAAGTTGGTCTGTCTCTCCACAATCTAGTGAATCTCGCCGAAGTGGGAACAAACAGTAATGTGTAACATAAAGAATTTATATATATATATATATATATATATATATATATATATATATATATATATATATATATATATATATATATATATATATATATATATATATCTAAGAATTTGATCCAATTGCAGTACCTTTCAGACTACAAGGTATTTACAGCTTTTTCTTTTATGAGTGCCTGTGTATCTCAGGTTGTGAAAAAAACATAAGTATCACTCTTACTAGTGTTGATATTTTAAGCGTCTTTAATTCCTTTTTTATTCGATTCAAAATTCAGAATTAAAGTATTGTTTGTTAGTGATGAGGATAGCACAAGAAATAACGTGTTCGAGCTTGATAAGATAATATAGATTTGGAAATAGATATGAAGAAATTGGTTCGTAAACGGAATGGTGACTAAATTTGACTCCGTAACCATGTTGTTAGTGTCGAGTCAATAGGGAGCTTTAAAAGATTAGATAACTTCATTGGTAGGGATAAGGAGTGGTTATAGGTACTGTATGTACGTTTTACTCGTATACAGGGACTGCCTCGCACAGGTCTAAGTTTTTTTGTTTTTTTTATCATGTTCTAAACCGATCCCATTAATATTATTGGTCATGTCTCATCGTCAACCAAATTTCCTTCACGAACTTTTTAATTGAATCTTCCTCCAAATTCATCCACAATGTTACAATAAGTTACTCTGAAGAATTGCATTATGGTAGGGATAATTTATGGTGGAATTTTAATGGTAAAATCTTTTTCGATGGAATGTAATTATGGAATGAACATACTCGTAAAAGCACAAAGGGTGAGATAGAGGCTTCCTAATAGATTCATCATGGTCGTTATCAGTGCCCCCGTAGACGCATCAGTCTTATGTACCAACCCACAGAAAACAATAAGAGATGTATAGAGCCTTCCTGATAAGCTCCTAATGGACGTGAACGAGGCCCTCATAGATGCAACAATCGGACGTCCATCATATCTCTACCCACCTATAAAAACTCAGCGCGCCAGTAAGTTCGTTGTCCAGCACGGCTCATTATAATAAATAAATAGAAAACTGGTAAGTAAATAGCTCCCTGAAGGCTATGATTATATGTTCACTCGTAATTTGTCTTCGATGTCATGAAAAATTGCCTCAAGACACTTACGGTTCCTCATGTGCTTGGTCATTACTCATCCTAACTATCTACCTAGCTCACATTAACTCTCCCCCTTCCCCCACCCTTGTTTTTTGTTCATTTTTTCTTAATGTTTTTTCTTGTGTAAAATAGGCTTGGCAGTGGCTATAAGAGATATATTATTAGAAAACACTTCATTTTTTTGGTTCCAAGAAATGTTGAATAAGAAGGTTCCGTCATATTGGTCATTTAAGTTGCTGAGGTGATTTTTTTTTTTTATATATTCCTCGCTTGTAATTCCCGGAGTTGTTGGAAGGGAAAGCTTAATCAGACAGAGAATTCCAGGGTGCACTGTCCTCTGCTCGTTAATCACTCTCTAACCATGAGGTATTTTTGAAGCATGTTATATTAAATTTTACAAAGTCTCTGGCCGTGTTGTTGTCTCTCTGTCCGCATCTCTCTCTCTCTCTCTCTCTCTCTCTCTCTCTCTCTCTCTCTCTCAGAATGGTAATCATTTTGTCGTTTTGGATCTGACTTCCATCGTATTGGAGAACAAAACATTCACTTGCTGTGTCTGTGTGTTTTCATCATTATTACAATTTTGTCGTTTTGGATCTGACTTCCATCGTACTGGAGAAGAAAGCGCTCATTTCCTGTGTTTGTGTGTTCTTTCATGATTATTATTTTTTTCTTTTAGGGCCATAAACCTGTTTGAGGAAAGCTCCGCGTACGTAGCCCCAAAGTTCGCAGTGTTTACGATGTGATGTAGCCGTTGGGGACACTCTTGATTGACGGGCTGCCACGATGCCCGCTACCTTGCTACAGGTTGGCATGTATACTTGTACCTGCTTGCCCGCACACGAAGCCAGACTTCCTCCCGACCTCCTTCACACCTCCGCGTCAGATTTACTTAGACGATCTACCAATAAGACACGAGAGTTGATGAGTGCAGGGTGTAGTACCAGAGATTAAGCCCTTTAGCACCTGACCATGAGAGAAATTGGATGCATTTTTGTGGAGGACGTTTTGTTTTTATCTGGTTTTATGTGTATGTGTGTGTGTGTGTGTGTGTGTGTGTGTGTGAGAGAGAGAGAGAGAGAGAGAGAGAGAGAGAGAGAGAGAGAGACTTTTACTTAAGTGTGTATCATTTTGTGGATAAAACACAAAGACACATCAACACTTCACAGATGCGATAATGTAGCCAGCAAATAAACTACTCCTTTGGTGACCGCACTGCTACCAGACCTACGTCGGAACCCTTGACTTAACCACAGGGCAGGACTTATGGGAATTTAAACCAGAAGGCGTCGTTAGCATTCAAATTTCGACCACCTGGAAATGGCAGGGATGAAATATCTTCACTTTGTTTCCATTTGTGGCGATACCTTCTTATGAGGCATGTGCACGGGGCCTCTGAACCTCAGGACCGGTGTCTAGTTAGGAGATTTTGGGATCCATCAAGTTACTAATGAGGAATGGCCGCGGAACACACCTATGCTCGGATCTTCGTTGGGGAGCTCGTGTGATTAGTAACTAGATGCCACCTGGGCAGTTCACGTTTATCATTTTGACATTTAATACTTCTCTGCCTTGCTAAACGCCTGGTGGTCAACTGAGCGCGTCTGATAGCTATGTTTGAGGAAGCTGTATTAGGCGGTGCTGCTGTCAAGGTAGTTTGTGCTGATGGTTTACTGCCACTATTCACCTTTTCATGGTCTTAGTCACTTCTCGGGGCTTGCACTTCAAGGGACAGCTCTTGGGAGGACATGAGGTGGATTGATCAGTGAAGTGCTCTTATCTTGTGTTAGTTATTGTTTGTGAGACCATTTTAATATTCGTCTGCCTTTCTCTCCACACATAAATATAAAAGAATAGCGAATACAAATGTGAGTGTTCAAGACCTCATGTTTGTGTTATCCCCATGTCCAGTCGTGTCCGAACCTTGAAAAAAAAAAAAAGTACAAGACAAGGTAGTTTGTCCAGCAGTTTTTTTTTTTTTTTTATATCTTTAGCTGTCATAATAGCAGCAGGTTGAGAGGTAAAAACATCATAGTAGACTTACGAGGAAGTTATACGAGCGCTAAGTAGGTGGCCGGGCCCCATGGAGATTTAATAATTAACTTTTTAGCAGTACATGATTACTAGGAGCGAAAGGAAAAGCAACGGATGGCTCCTTGCGATGTTCAGTGCTGACAGGTAGGAGACAGAGGAATGAATATATGCGTGTGTTAACCTCGTCACATGCAAGCTGGCATTCAGGTGCCGCTAAGTGACCACCTGCCCGGGTACTTTGATGAAGTCACTCCCGCCTCGCACTGGAGACACGAGTTGCGTAAAACATGATGCTGTTTGTGATTTATTGTTCACTGAATGCAGGTTGCGTTAAATTTGATGCTATTTGTTTGTCTCATGTAGGTTAGCTCTTTCGCTGCAAGACATATATTTTCATACGACTTTTTAGACACTAACTTATTGCTTCAATCTCTTGAATCGTTAAGTTGGCTAGGAAAACTATATTAACTCTCTCTCTCTCTCTCTCTCTCTCTCTCTCTCTCTCTCTCTCTCTCTCTCTCTCTCTCTCTCTCTCTCTCTCTCTCTCTCTCTCTCTCTCTCTCTCTCTCTCTCTCTCTCTCTCTCTCTCTTGCTGGATCCATGCAAATTTTTTTTTTTTTTTTTACCGTACTCTCAATGTTAACAACAAAAGACTATATCAGCGAAAGGGTTAATGTTAAGATTTGCGTGATTTGTTACGCTGTCCACTCCTTCGTCTTCGTCAGTGGCGGGAAAAGGTGCTGCTTCACACATTAGAGTCAGTGCGATTTTTCTGTAAAAGTTTAAATTTGCACAGAAGTTATTTGTCAGTTTTTGAAGATACTGTAGCTTCCGTATTGAGTGAAGACAGCGGGACATGTTTGGCATTTGTCCTTTGATGTAAATGATCAACTGAGCGAAAATTCTCATGAACGGAGACAAGGGCAAGAAATCCAGTAATTTTATCATTAGTAAGTGCAAGTGTTTCTTTCCAACTTTCTTTTTATTTATTTTCTTTTTTTTTACGCCACATCAGTAGTGAATACATATTATATCTACTATCCTCCTCTTAATACTTGATGCACATTTTATGAGGCTCATTATCCTTCACAAACAAACACCCGTGAACCTTCCTCCTTTACCTGTCATCCTTTCCATCTTAGTCACCGCCATTCCCGTTCCTTCTTGAATACATGTGATGGTTGTGTAGATTCCTCGAGAAGATTGACATGGAGAAGAAGAAGAAAAAGAAAAAAGAGAAGAAGAAAATCAACGACAAACAACAACAACAACAACAACAACAACAACAACAACAACAAGAATGAAAAAAAAGTAAATCAGCAACTCTCATTTCATAACCAAATGCATTTAACATCTAATAAACGTTCCTGAAATTCACAACGCACAACACAAGCCTCCATACTTTTCACACACTCAGAGACAACCTTGCGGCACACCAGTCCTCATCTCACTATCTCATTCCTCCTCCATCTCCGCATCTCCCTCACTACCACCTGCGTTGGGGGAGCTGTTTACTACTCTGAGCGTCTGTGCACATCAGCTCCTCCCATTATGTTACGAGAGGTTAGCTTAACGATGAGTACTACTTGAACTGTCTGCTCCATTGAAGGGCGTGCTTCTTTATGCAGTCAGTTCGAGGAGATCCGCGTCCAGGAATCCAACTTTCGCTCGCTCGCTACTCGTGCTGTCCAGAGCAGGAGCGAACTAATTGTACCGTGTTTGGACATTGGGTTGTTGTCCTTAAATAGCTGTCGCGTCATATCAGCTGCAGTTTCTCTCTCTCTCTCTCTCTCTCTCTCTCTCTCTCTCTCTCTCTCTCTCTCTCTCTCTCTCTCTCTCTCTCTCTCTCTCTCTCTCTCTCTCTCTCTCTCTCTGTCTCTCTTCCCCTCCCATGCCTATTAAGTTTCGTCTTTATTTGTCGTTTTCCTTTGCTGCTGGGTAATTTTTTGGGCAGGGGAAAAATGGCAGAAGATCAGGTAGAGTGTTGCAGCGGCGCGCTTTACGTGCCGCCTTATTAGCAACCATCAGGCGAATTACGGTGATGATATTGCAAGTGGTCAGTCAGTTTTTTCTCTCTTTCTTTTACTTGTTTTAGATGAACGGCCTGTACGTGTGTGTGTGTGTGTGTGTGTGTGTGTGTGTGTGTGTGTGTGTGTGTGTGTGTGTGTGTGTGTGTGTGTGTGTGTGTGTGTGTGTGTGTGTGTGTGTCTCCCCAGGCTCTTCTTTCCCTTCCTCCCTTCACCGCACACTTTTCCTCCACTACCCAGCGTATGCCTTATTTGAATCATCTCATACCAAGCTGTCATGTCTGCCTCCTCCTCCTCCTCCTCCTCCTCTTCCTCTTCCTCTTCCTCTTCCTCCTGGCGACCTCTTCGTCCTCGCCGACTAGTCATTCTGCAGCGGTGCCTCGCCATTACGGCAAATACACCTGCCTTCTGAAAATTCTCTCTCTCTCTCTCTCTCTCTCTCTCTCTCTCTCTCTCTCTCTCTCTCTCTCTCTCTCTCTCTCTCTCTCTCTCTCTCTCTCTCTCTCTCTCTCTCTCTCTCTCTCTCTCTCTCTCTCTCTCTCTCTCTCTCTCTCGTGTCGTGTCCTTCCTCGTATGAATTGTGTGTCATAATCTCTCCTTTTTGAGTTGTGTCTCCTTCACTGTCTGAGTTTCCCTCTCTCTTTCTTCTCTCCCTTCTCTTCTTCTTTTCCCTTTGTTATTCTCCTTTTCTGTTCTTATCTAGGTATGTCTTTCGTTTTCTTCTCTTCTCCCACTTCGTTTCCTTTCCTTTATCTTTTTTTTTTATTTGGGGGTTGTTTTTCCGCGTCCTTCCTCTCTTTTACCCTTTGTTTTTACCTCCTCCCTTTCCCTTCCTCACTGTCTCCATTTTCTTTCCATTTGTTTCCATCTTCACCTCGACTCCCTCTGTTTTCCTGATGCGCTCCCACGTATTTTCCTTATCCATGTTTCTGCCGTTCTCTTGTTTAATATTGATTAGTCTTTTGCCTCTAATTCTCTCTCTCTCTCTCTCTCTCTCTCTCTCTCTCTCTCTCTCTCTCTCTCTCTCTCTCTCTCTCTCTCTCTCTCTCTCTCTCTCTCTCTCTCTCTCTCTCTCTCTCTCTCTCATATCCTTTCCCACAGTTTCTACAATTGACCTCGCCGGAGTGACCTCAGCTTTGCCTAATTACTTGCACCAACCAGTGGCCTTTATTTTGTGTCGTGTCAGCGTGTCGTTAAATAAGTAAAACCTTTCCGAGAAGACAAAAAAAAAGAAAAAAATGATACGGTCACTGTTTATCATGAGTAATGAGTTACGAGAAGGTCGGCATAAGGACACACTTATTTGTACACGACCCGACAGACTGCCTAATTGGTCCTGCTTGTTAGAACGTAAGTCGGGTTAGGCAGCGCTGAGGGAAGCCGAGTGTTTAGGTCTTACGGATTATCGAATAGGGGTCTTGCCTTCTTTGGGACCTCGCTGTCTTGACTAACGAGGGGAGAAACGAAGATTAATTGAGCTAATCCTGCACCCGGGGATTAAGGCGGCGTGCATCGTGACCAGTGGCGGGCTGGTGTCGGTTGGTTGGCGGTGGTTAGAGTAGTTGGCAGAGGCTCATTAGGGAGATGGCTGGTTTTGCTCCGTGTTGCTGCTTCCTGCTTGTGAAATATTGCTTTTTGAACACTGCAGTATCTTCCGGTCCTTCTTCTTATGGTCTTGTGATCGTCTCAGTTTCTTTTCTCTCCTTTTGTTTTATTCTGCTTCTCGATTTGATTCCTAATTTTGATGTTTTTTTTTTCTTCCTCTTTTTTTTTTTTTTTTTGGTATTACTACACCATCTGGTCATATGACTTATCGTCTTATTGTCTCTGCTTCTTATCTCTCCTTTTCCTTTATTCTGCTAGTTCCATTTGATTCGTTACTTTGCTATTTTTGATAAATTATTCCTCTAATTTTTAATACAACTATGCCTTCTGATTTTCTTACGGTCTTTCTTATTGTCGCTGCTTTTTACGTCTCGTTTTATTTTTCTCTGCTTCTTCGATTTGCTTCCTTATATGGCTTTTATCAATTTATTCTTATTTTTATCCTGCTCTCTTTCTGTTCAATTCTCTTCATCCCACTGGTCTCATTACCAGTAGGAAAAAGGCTAGCTGGAGCTCTAGTTATAAACGAACACGTGTTATTGTATTTGTGCTCTCTCTCTCTCTCTCTCTCTCTCTCTCTCTCTCTCTCTCTCTCTCTCTCTCTCTCTCTCTCTCTCTCTCTCTCTCTCTCTCTCTCTCTCTCTCTCTCTCTCTCTCTCTCTCTCTCTCTCTCTCTCTCTCTCCCAGGTAAACGAGGAAGAAAAACCGTGCCGTACTTCAACCAACTTCTAATATTTCTTTCAGCACACTTCACCACAACATCGCCGACCTCGCTTTACGCTTAACTCAGTACGTGCTATGTTTCATCAAAGGAAGTGCACGTGTCATCTTACTCAATAACACGTCTGATACCCTCCTTTCCTCCCTCCCTGCCTCCCTCCCTCCCTCTCCTGACTATTGGCTTTCCAGGTACTGATTTAAGAGGGCTATCCATCTTCCCGGCAGCTCATAAGACATCTACTCATCTCTTATTCCCAACGCAATTTTTGCCAGCTGACCTCTTGCTCCCTTGCCTTTTCTCTGCTACTGCGCTCGGTGCCTCCGTCATCACTCCACTCTCTTTCTGCTGCTCAATCCGTCGTCACTCTGCGTTAGACTAGACGGATTGGCTTTGCACGTCCCTTGTGTGTATGTTTCTTGTGTGTCTTCCTCTGCTAGTCACCGCCGCGTCTATTCAAGTCTCGTCATGTGGTTTGTCTGGCCATGCTGCGTCTCTGTCCGTGTCATGTTTCTCTCCTGATTTTTATTTTTATTTGATTTTTTATTTGTTTATTTTTTATTCTTTTGCATTGTTGTGTTTTGCGTTGCCTTGTCTTGTCTTGTCTCGTGTCTTCCTCTTCCTCCTTCTCTGTGTGTCCGTCTCTCTCTCTCTCTCTCTCTCTCTCTCTCTCTCTCTCTCTCTCTCTCTCTCTCTCTCTCTCTCTCTCTCTCTCTCTCTCTCTCTCTCTCTCTCTCTCTCTCTCTCTCTCGTCTTTATGCTCGTTCATTTCCTTCTCTTCTTCATTCTCGTCTTCCTCTTCATCTCCCGGTACCTTCTCGTTTTTCCTCATCCTCCTCTCCTCAGTGTTGACTCTCTTCTCGTGCCTTGCCTCTGTCAACGCGTTTCCTTCCATTCATCGTCATCTTTCTCTTCCTCTTCCTGGTCTCCTTTCCTCTCTTCTCTCTACCACCTCCTCTCAGTTTTGCCTTCCTTTCTCCATCATTCTTGTATACAATTATGTCCCCGTTAGTTAGAGGGGTGGCGGTGTTTGCGAAGAATGAGGCAAGGTAAAAGCAGGAGCAGCAGCCCAGATCTGGCCGCTGCGTGTTGCCTTAAGAGACCCCGAAGAAACTGGATACGCGAGATGAATGCCAGTCGGAGGAAATGAAGTGTGTGGTGGAGATTTACGTGCTCATGAGGAAGGCGTTGAAGAGAACTGTGGATTCTGAGGCGAAAAATGGTTATTATTATTATTTTTTTTATTTATTTATTTTTATTTATTATTTTTTTCTTTGTATATACGCAATCAGGTTTCTTACACAATGCCTCTTAGTAAACTGATACGCTAATGAAGTGATTCCTGGGTAAAAAAAAAAAAAGAAGAAAGAATGTTGTATTTCTTGACAATTTGCAGAGTCCAAATCGATAAAAAGCGTTTTTCTTTAAAAAGTCAAAAGTTCGTGTCAGTTTTTTGTGCCTTTTTTTTTTTTGCTTTTTCTTATAAGATACCAATACTCCAGCTGCCTTCTTTGCTAGTAGTAGTAGTAGTAGGGGTAGGGATAGTTGTGGTGGTGGTGGTGGTGGTGGTGGCGGCAGCTGTTGACAGTAGTAGTAGTAGTAGTAGTAGTAGTAGTAGTAGTAGTAGTAGTGTGGTGGTGGTGGTGGTGGTGGTGGTGATTGGAAAAAGGAACAGTAATATTTGTAGTATGTAGTGGTGGTAGTAGTAGTAGTAGTAGTAGTAGTAGTGGTAGTAGTAGTAGTAGTAGTAGTAGTAGTAGTAGTAGTTGTTGTTGTTGTTGTTATTGTTGTTGTTGTAATACTATTATAGATAATAACAGTAGAAATAGTAAGAGTAGTTGCTGTTGGTGAAGTAGAGTAAATAATAATAATAATAATGATAAAAATTTTAGTTAAATAATAATAATAATAATAATAATAATAATAATAATAATATAGAAAAAATAAGAAGAAAAAATTAACACTATGCATGGTCCAGTTTTTCTTGTACTTCATCCCCCTCCCCTCACCGTTCGCTGCTTCCGTGTTCTTGGCAAGGGGAGGGGCGACGGAGCTGCCGTGGCTATCCCAACACCCTCCCTCCCTGAGAAGAGCGAAATAAATTAAAGGCAAGGAAACAACAAGTGGAGGTGTTAGAATAAGGGATGGGAACTTGTAACTCTCAGCTGATGTGACCGATTTCGTGACTCTGAGTGTTCATTGTAACTTTATTTTTTCATTATATTCTAAGCTTATGATAGTTCATGCCACCTCATTATTTAGGTCTATAAATCACAAAAAATGTAACATTACCAGTATCACGACTTCTGTAAATAAAAAAAAAAGAGGGTTGAAGCTTTGAAGGTGATCCTGTGTGTTCCTTGTAACTTTATTTATTTTCAGTATTGAGCTAAAGATTGTTCACGGGAACCTTTGCCTCAGTAACCCCCTCCCAGAAAAAAATAAATAAATAAAATAAAATGTAACGTATTTCCTATAGCATGACTTCTGTAAATAGAAAAAAAAGTATTAAAGCTTTAAAAGTTAGACCTGAAGTTGAATGAAAGTAGGTGAAAAATGTTATGGTAAAGAAAGAAAAGTCGGTTTGCTTCCCTCACTTTCGCTCTTCAGCTTTCATTTCTTCTATCTCTCGTCATTTTAAATGCTTTTATTCTTCGTCTCAAACTCTTCCTTCACCTTCGGCTTTCAATCTGTCTATAGCTCTCTCTCTCTCTCTCTCTCTCTCTCTCTCTCTCTCTCTCTCTCTCTCTCTCTCTCTCTCTCTCTCTCTCTCTCTCTCTCTCTCTCTCTCTCTCTCCAACAATGCCAGCTCGAATGTAAGAAATTAACTCTCCTTTCTCTTTTTCATGCTTCACTGTTCCCTCAACCAGGCACCTCCCATTGCTCCAGCCAGGACTGCCCATGGGTGCTGCAGGTGGCGGGGGAGTAGCGGGAATAAGGTGTATGATTCGAGGCAATATATCGAGGTTGAAGTGAGCTGAACGAGTCGTCAAAGGCGGGAGCGGCGAGAGGACTGTGAAATTCTGATTATTGCCTTTGCTATTCACTGTGGAAGTGTGTGGGATGCGTAATGGTAGAGACGAGGCTGAGGGATGGGATGGCCAATTGGCTGGCTGGCTCGCTGGTGCAGTGGTAGAGATAAATACAGGGAGAGAGGGGGAGAAAGAGAGAGTTAATTCTGCTGGGGAGAAGATTGTGTTGAGTGAAAAGGACGGTAAGAGTACTTGGCTGGGTTTCATAGACGAATTTACTAACTCGCTCTCTCTCTCTCTCTCTCTCTCTCTCTCTCTCTCTCTCTCTCTCTCTCTCTCTCTCTCTCTCTCTCTCTCTCTCTCTCTCTCTCTCTCTCGACAGTTGAAGCGATTTATGTGTATCAATGTCTAGTGGTTTTGAATTTTATGATCTCTGTAATATACGAGTGTACTACTGTTGTCTTTTTTTTTCGTTTTCTCCTTTTTCCCTCCGTCTTCGCCTCCTTCCTGACTTTTTTTCTCTTTCCTGCTTTTTTTTTCTCCGTCTTCCTTGTTTCTTTACTGTATTCCCTTCTTTCATTCTATTTTCCATCTTCTCTCTTCCCCTTTCGTCCTTCTCCTCATCCCTGTCCTTCCTTCCCCTCCTCCTTCCCCTCCTCCTTCCCCTTCCCCCTCCCCCAGGCTCCCTCATTCCCGTCCCTCCTTCTTGCACCTTTCCTCACCCTTGCTTATCACTCAGACTGGTTTCAGATTATTAGCCTCAGTCTAGCCCATCAGTGTGACGTATTTTGGCTTTCAAATATCTGCGTTCAGTCAACTTTATTCATAAACGCCTTTGTTCTGATAGGTCGGATCTTATAGCATAGTGAAGAACGGGACACAATATTTTACAGTGATTTGTGTCTTCATGTGCATAATTCATCTTCATGCTCTGGCTCGTAATATTTTTTTCTTTTTATGTACAGTTGGTCCTCCTGTAATGCGGCCATTTCCTTCCGCAAGACCATCGCGCTAGTGAAATACAGCATTAGAAGGTGTCTTGAAACCGGTTATTGCCTTCTGTACTCCCACCTAAAGTCCACTTTTTGTGCTCGTTTTCGGTAAAGTTTTGGCGCGAAAAAATACATTGCGGATGGTTGTTTGTCTTGTTAACCTAAAAGGCCTTCCCTATAACTTTCCGCTAATGCCATCGGTACGAGTCAAGTAATTGGTCATCTGAGTTCATTGTGCTTTGGGTAGATGATTTCCTTGCAAAATTCCTCCCTTTCATTCTTGATCTGTGTATTCTTCTTTTTTCATTTCCTTTCCTCTCTTCGTGTATCTCTTCCCTTCGTCTATTTCAGGCACTCAACTATTTTTTCCATCTATCCACATTTTTCCCCCGCCTAGACTGGTGAATACCAACAAAAAAGTAAAAAGGAAATTAAATACAAAAAGTTGGTATGTCTGCAACAAATGCTAATTAGAGCAGATGATCTTCCAATTAAGTAAAGCCAAAGATAAAAAGTCGATTATTAGCTTGCTTCTCCTTACTTCCCCGGTGTTTTGTTCTCTGTCGTGAGTCCTCCAATCTGCGAACAGTCTGCTAAGAAAACCTGGCAACTTAGATAGCTATCGGAGGACTTAAAGTTGAGGAAAATGCCAAACACAGCGAGGGTGAGTGCAGCAAGTTTTATCGATATCTGATCGTAACTGTACCTACTAGTTTGAAGATCGTCTTGGTGCTCATACTTTATACATGCAAAAGACGTGTGATCCTTTTTAATTCATTTGGACTCGTAACAGCGATTTTCCCGCCTTTTACAAGATCGAAGGGCGGCCTTATGTAGTGATTTCATGTTTCGTACTCTTGAAATATTGGGAAGTGGTTTTGTAGGCATGGTAAGTTATTGAAAAGTGGTATTGTAGTGAAGTGGTAAGTTAGTTTTGTTCTGTTAGGTTCATGAGGCTGTAGGAAGTTAGCATCAAACCAATGACCTCTTGTGCTACTTTGCAAGCTGGTAAACTGAACTTCGTAAACTCTCGTGCGTACAGAGACCAGGATTGCTCGACCACGAGAAGAAGAGGAGGAGGAGAAATCAGGTAGCAAATTGGACTCCTGCTTCCAAAAATAGCTGGAGGGGAGACTTCGAGAGTACACATCACCCTTGCCCTTCCTCCCTTTCATCCCCACCCTGCGCCGTCTCCCCCCTTCAGTCTTCGTCTCCCCCTCACCGTGCACCCTCTTCCATTGGTTCTCCCCTAACCCCCCTCGCCCTCTTCTCCCTACAGTCCTCACCTCCCTCTCTCCTTGTATCCCCTCCCCCTTCAGTCCTCGCTCCCCCTTTCCCCCGCGCCCTCTCCCCTCTTCGGTCCTCGCCTCCCAGAGCAGTGACAGCAGCAGCTTTGGATGACTAACGATGACAGTGATGTTATTAATGTCATATGACCATTGCCGCAGTGTGTGTGTGTTCTTTATTCTGGCAGTCAACATAACTTTTCTAGACATTTGAACGGCAGTCTCACGAACAAGAACCAGGAAAACGCTTGAGAGGAGGACAATAAGAGGAACGTAGGCTTGTTGTTTGCATAATGTTCATGGGTCAGTAGTGGAAGCGTCGGTGGTCAGTGGGCAGCGCAAAATCAGCTATGGGCAGGACAGCGGGAGGAGTGACAAAACCGTAGTAAACTGGACTCAGTACTTAATTTCCGCCGCCTCGTCTGGACTCTTGGACTCTTGGTGCACATGTCTTCCGTGTTAGAGATTGTGTCTGTGCATTGGGGGGAGTGAGGGAACGAGCGTCTGTGGGTTGGTCAACTGGTGGGCAGGTGGCTTAGTGGGTAGGTGGGTGGTACGTACGCCCTTTACCTCATTATCCATCCTGATCCGGGTTCTTGCAGAGGTGGTGACGGTCAGTGAGTGGCGAAGGGAGGTGCCATTGTTCATTTGATAATAACTGTTTTGATGAAGGTTTGGCGCATTGTCAGCTGTCCTCTCAGATGTGGTTAAGATGCTCACTGATCCCACGTGCGCTGACGGGGCCTAATTTGCATGATAGACAGAGGCGGTGGGGAGTGAGTGAGTCCTGGTGGTGGTGCTTCCTGATTCCTGGGTGACCGGGTTGTCTGTGGTGGCACCTGGCTTTTATTTATGCAAAAATTGCTGAATATTAGTGGGGAAGGAAATTGAGAGCAGGATATTGTAAGAAATAAGAGGAAGAGAAAGTAAGATGTTAAAGAGAATGACTGGGAAGAAATTATGCTTCTGTAAAAAATATATATCCAAAGAAACCATTACGTTATAAAGGAGGATAGGGTAGAATATTGTGAAAAAAAAATGAACGAAAATATTAACTTTATAAAGACCAAAAGAAAATACAGGACAACTCAAAGAAAAGAGGAAAACTTTATAGAACACCGTTAAGAAAAGGTGAAAAAGAAAATGTTATAAAGATTAAGGGACATTAAATTAGAATATTAAAGAAGAAGAAAAAGAAAAGAAAAGAAAGCGAGCAGCTGTGGCTTATTCCTTTTAGATTTATGGTGTCAAAGTTAGCACGGCACTTTACATGTTAGAATTTATGGCGGTCTTTCTCTGCTTCAGTCGTTTCCTGATCGAACTGATAACCTTTAGGGGAATTAATTAATTAGGAGGTGGGAATGTTTTTCTGAAGTGGTTTTTGTTTTAAGAAGTGGAGCATCAAATGATTTAATGTATAATAATAGACATAACAACAACATTATCAACATCATCATCAACAAGAATAAGAACACCAGTAACAGCATCAAGAACATTACCACCACCACCACCACCACCACCAACAACAACAACAACAACAACAACAACAACAACAACAACAACAACAACAACAACAACAACAACAACAATGATGATAGTAATAATATACAAGACACGATTTAATTTGACGCAGCACTTGTAAATTGAAACTCGTTGCTGGTCAACAACACACGCATAAATCTATGTCAAAGTAACTGAATAATATATAATATAAAACTGAAGCTAACATAAGACAAAAAAGGCAACTCAAGTAACATGCACAAAACTCGCATATCAAAGGATCCTACATTTTTTCTTCATTCCTCTTTCACCTGGTCGTCACTATCAATATCACCACCTCAGCTGAAACGAGCCGCGTTTCACCTGCACCTGTATACTACATCTGTCTCTGTCTTTATGTCCTCTCACCCTGAAAGAAAACGTCATCCTCATCTTGATAAGGCCTCTGTCTTGATAGAGCCCCGCTACAGACTCGCTAGGGGCTCTTTCACCACTTAATACAGACTAACATGACACTCTTGCCTCAGCGTCCTGGGTGGCCAATATACGTCGATATTCCTTAGCTTTTGCCATTAAGTTGTGTGCCTTGTCTTTATGCCGACATAAGGAGACTATAAAGAAAGGGCATGAGGCAATAAGGAGACTGCAAAGTGGTTCTATAGAAGACGGGTTAGGATTTCACCATTTCGCTTAGGGGTATTGTGGTATTGGGGTATTGTGTATCTATGAGTTTTCTGTGTCTTGAAATGATCTGTTTACCTACTTTTATTTATTTGGTTCTCGTATATGTTTACTTACAGTACGCGTAACCTAACCTAACCTAACCTAACCTAACTTCTCACTGATTTACTTGATTATTTACTCTTGTTTGTTTGCTTGCTTGCTTGCTGGTTTGGTTTTCTACTTTCCTACTTGACTGGTTACTCGCTCATTCATTCACCTCTTTCTTGGTTCAGGTGTCAGTATCATGTTCATATGAAAAGACCGAAAATGCTTTTTGTGTTGTAGAAATCTTGGAAAATTCTTTACACATTCCACTGAACCAGTTTAATCATTCCTGTCTGAATCTATGCGTTAAGAGATAAGAGCTGCATACCGCCACCTTTCCTCAAATCACAGTTTCGATTTTGCGCTTGTAAGTTATTGATTTCTTATGTGTAGATGTGGAGAAGATCTTTAGGGTCAGCGATGAGGATAGGAGGAATGAAAGCAACCGGTTCAATTTTCATAAAGTTAGACTTAAAAATAGATACGAAGAAATTGGTTCTCAAATGGAGTGACTGGAATGGACTCAGCGATCAGGTTGCTATTACCGGGTCAGTACAGAGCTATAAAAAGAAGACCATATAATAAATGTATGAAAGGAGATGATGGGTGGATAGATACAGGTTTTATAAAGGTGCTGGCCACGTGTAGACCTACTGGCTTGTTGCAGCTTCTCTAAATGCTCTTGCGTTCTGAAGCTTTCCACGACAGACATGAGGAAGCTACGTAACACTGTAACAGGCCTTGAGAAGTATGTACGCGTTTATATATATGTCAGGAGCATGATATATCAAGGCCTCACTTACCTCTCTTTTTCCTGTCTCTTTCTGTTTCTGTCTATCAGGTCACCCGCCACCACCAACACCACCACCATCACCATCACCATCACCACTGTCATTGCCACTACTAACTCTTACTTCATTACCACCGTTTACTACTCTGCCTCTCTCTTTCAGGTCACCCTCTTTCATCACCGTTATCACCACCACCATCACCACTATCACCGCCACGACCACCATCTTTACGACCAGGGTTTTCATTCAGTAAAGGCCGTGCTCTTCTTAAATTGCACGTGTCTTACAAGAAGTTACTATTGCTGTACATTTACCGCTTGCGCGAAAGAGAGAGAGATGACAAAAGAAAGAAATATGAAGCAGAAAATTTTAACCAACAAAGAAAACAGGCGAAAACAAAGTTAAATGATACCGAGAAGCGAGAGAGAGAGAGAGAGAGAGAGAGAGAGAGAGAGAGAGAGAGAGAGAGAGAGAGAGAGAGAGAGAGAGAGAGAGACGTTCTTCAGTTACCCCATAAGCTACTTTGGAAAACACCTCCCGGGCCCCGCAGCCTCGTTTTTCTCCCATCTCGGTAAAGTGTTTGCGAGTTTTAGCCGAGTATTAGTCTGGTCAGAAGTGTCGACCTGAACCTGCTTGTACTTTACTCACCCACTACTTACCTGGCCCTCTTTGTTTACCTAGGAAGGGCAAAACAACCGCCTTTTTTTTTGTGTAACAGCTCAGTTTTGTTTATTTTGTGAGGAAAAACAGGTTCTTTTTTTCTTTCTTTTCCTTCTTTTTTTTTTTTTTTTTTTTTTTTTGCTAGTTCGCGTGGCTGAGTGCAACAATAATAATCACAAAATCATTTAAAGAATTTTAAACAAGAAAAATAATGGAGCCACACGTTTTCTTGGTGAGGGGAAAAACACAAAAAATTTTACTTTTCTCTTCTTTTTACGAGCTATCGTGGCCGAACATAACAATAATCATCATAAGACCATTTAAAGAACTCCCCACACATACAAAAAAAAAAAAAATAGTGGTCACACATTCACTTCACTTATGAGAATCTGAGAACCCTTCCCTACTGTTAGCGTCATATGAAAAACGAGTTTCGAGCTTCAGTATTTCATATCCATAAAGGGGAGTTACATCCTAGTTAGGCCGCTATCTGTCAGCGCGGCGCCTCTCTCTCGGGTTAAATAAGGCGAACACTTCCCTGGGTCACCTTTGGCTTGATGGAGAGCGGCTGTGGTGGGTCTCCGGGTCCCCAGTGTGTGGCAATGCACTGGAGAAGAGATTAGTGCTGGATAAATGACACTAAGGAGAAGGACGAGGAGGGAGAAGAGCAAGTGGAGGAAAAGGAAGGTAAATGACTATAAGGAGATGGGGATGGGGAAGGGGAAGGGTTAAGAACTAGAGGAAGGATGAAAAGTAGAGAGAAGAGATAAGATGGAGGTGAAAGAAAGGATGTTTGTCACTAAGGTGTTCGAGGTTTGTGTGTGTGAGAGAGAGAGAGAGAGAGAGAGAGAGAGAGAGAGAGAGAGAGAGAGAGAGAGAGAGAGAGAGAGTTACCTTATGTAGCAGAATGATTTATTACTTTCTGCAAAATTTATTCTTACCACACAAACACTTGGTCTGCTCTTGAGAGGGAAGTCTCGGCTGACACTGTGCTATTGACTGCATGTAAAGCTTGGAAAGGCATGATTTACGATTGATAATACAATACAAACAGCTGTGTGTCACAATAACAGTTGCCTTTTTTCATTTCCTTTCGCCTATCGCTCATCCGTCCCACCCGGCGACAGTCTTAAGAATTAAACTTATGATAGGAGAGTTTTTTCCCTCTTGTATATTGTTATTTACTCCTGACTTTCTCTTCCCAGCCTTTCATCTTTACCTCTCCCTCACTGTCTTCCCTCCCCTCTCATCACGTGCACCTGCCCTCGCCTCCTCTCTCCATCTCTATCACTATTTACGAGGGTGATATCGTGTCTATCACCATCATCATCCCCTTTCATCAGCGAGTTGCTTCCTGCTTGGGTGATCTAAAGTCCCGCTTTTTTGGGAGAAATTCTGATATTTGTGGCGGAGGTCGTAGCAACATTCGTGAATTTCTTGCTGACCCGTTATTGAGAACTGGTCAGTAGCTCAGGTGGGCATTAGAGGCAAGAAACACAAGGTAATCCATTAGAAACTTGTGCTCTAGTCATCTTTGGGGGAATGAAACAACGTGCGGCGGCTGCTGCAGATTCCCATGACTTCCATGACATTTTTTTTTCTTTTTGCTTCATGCGGGTGATAAAACAAAATGCAAACGCAATAAACGCTGAAAGACAAAGAAACAGACAATAACAGTTATATACACGTAGAGAGAGAGAGAGAGAGAGAGAGAGAGAGAGAGAGAGAGAGAGAGAGAGAGAGAGAGAGAGAGAGAGAGAGAGAGAGAGAGAGAGTTTTCAGTGTACATAAAGATTTGACTACTGCCTCTGGTAACTCTTAATCACGTCCTGTTCCAGCATATCAGCAGTATAAACTCTGAAGGTTAGTGTATCATGTTGCTGTTGTCGTCTTTACATCTAGACTGCCATCCCCTGTAGCCTTGATGAAAATATATTACAGCAGATCCTTTAAGACTCGTGATTTGAACGTACTTACCTGAACACACACACACACACACACACACACACACACACACACACACACACACACACACACACACACACACACACACACACACACACACACACACACACACACACACACACACACACACACACACACACACATCTCATCTCATCTCATCTCATTTCATCTCTCTGTCTCTCTCTGACCATAATAAATGTATGTATGTCTCCCTTTCTTCCTCTCTCTTCCCCCTTGTCTTTCTTCTCACATCTCTTTTCATCGCTTATCTTTTCTCACATGCATAATCAATGACTGACTAATAGTTTCATCCTGTCCATCACTGCTGACTTACCGTATGATCGCCGCTGCTTGGGTGACAGTAATGACTGGTAGTGTCTGGCTTCAGGTGACGCCGCAGATACCGGTCCTTTGTGGGTCCTGGCAGCTGACAGGCGTGGAGGCCAATGCGTGGGTGCTGAGTAAGGTGATGCAAGTGTTAAGAGATGGGCTTCCTCAGCACCGTACAGTGGCTATTGTAAGGGAGCTCAGGGAGTGTTCAAAGGAGATGTAGGAAGCGAGATCTTTTATTTGTTTATTTATCTTATCCTTCGGAGGGCCGGGGTCTGGTGAGCTTAGAGTTTTGAGGAGACGAGTAAAGATGGTGTGATGTGAAGTGCAGTGGAATTGGTTTTAAAAGAGGGTTGTAAGGACTCTGCAGTCTTAGATCTCATTCATTAACGCATTGTTGTTTTTTCATCAAGGTTGTTTTCAGAGACCACGGGGATGATTAGTTGAATTCTTATGCTTTTTTCTCCCTTTGAGGATACATAATCCTTCTTAACTATTGTTGGAATCCTGAAAATATCTTCGAAAATGGTATTACATACCGTTCTCAGTAGTCGAGGTCAGACGCCGGAACGTTTATTAGAAATACGGACCTTAGGGGAGCTCTGTGGCAGTCCAAGTCATAGAAGCAGTTCTGTCTTGTTCTTATTCTTTTCATTCTTATATTCAAGTAAGATGAACGAAACATTTCCTGTCGTCTTTTTTTTTTTTATCTACTATTATTTCTTTTATAGATTTTGAAGTACTGAATGTAGCAATGGTAATCTAAGTTAGTAGCCTTAAACACAGCTATTGGCAGTGAAATAAAAAAAAATCGTAGATTCCATGGAGTATTCGAAAGCAAGAAATCAGGAAACTAGAACCTGTTAAGGCAAATGACATCCTCTGCTTTTTGTAGTAAAACTGACCCTAAAAAAAGGAAAGATGAACGCACCGCCAGTACCTTGCACTGCTGTGGGCGATCCAGTCTTATCACTGCTATCAGGCCGAGCTCGTGCTGCAAATGTCAATGTGCGTAAATATGTACGTGTGTTGCCGATGATTTTTGGTGGTTTTCGTGAAAAAAATCAGAACAGTTGTAGAGTTTCAGGAAGAAAGTTGTCTGCAACTTTAGAAAAGGCAAATTCATTCGTGTTTAAAATAGTATTATTGTTGCTATTACTATAGTTGATTTTTATTACGAGGACAACACATGCCAATTTCAGTGTTAATACCTCTGCTGGCAGCACCACCACCACCACCAACACCTTCACCAATTGTTGTTACTTTTTAGTAAGTAGTAGTAGTAGTAAGTAGTAGTAGTAGTAGTAGTAGTAATAGTATTATTATTATTATTATTATTATTATTATTATTATTAGTAGTAGTAGTAGTAGTAGTAGTAGTAGTAGCGTAGTAGCAACAGCAGCAGCAGCAGCAGCAGCAGCAGCAGTAATAGTAGTAGTAGTAGTTCTCTCTCTCTCTCTCTCTCTCTCTCTCTCTCTCTCTCTCTCTCTCTCTCTCTCTCTCTCTCTCTCTCTCTCTCTCTCTCTCCTTCATCTTTTAGGATGTACTTAGTTTCCCTCTCTTCAGTCATACCAGTGTCTGGGCTTCAGGCACGTGTCCACGCTGGAGTCTGTCAGTATCCTCCCAGCATTTACGTAATTCACCTTTTCGAAGTCGGTCCGGTAAAATTACTCTGACATAAAAACGGGATTGCTACCAATAAAGATTCCACTTATCTGTTTCAGATAACACACTTTGCCTAAAAACAGTACTGAAAGAGCAACAACAATGGTCACCTTCATATGAAAGAGGTTTGCCTCGATGAAAAAAAAAAAAAATCAATAGCATGGATAGAAGTCGCAGAAGTATAGCGTATGAAGACAGCTGCCGATTACCTGCATATTAATGTTTTGAATCGAAGCCAACATTTCCTCCCTTGTTATGGAGTGACCGTCACGCCACCTGCCCTTTACCCCTCCACAGTACCTAACCCCATGTACTATCGTCAGCAACAGCACGTACGCCACACGAGGTGACTAAAATGACATTGGGTTAGGAGAGAGGTTTAAAAATGACGCTTGAGTGACGGATTAATGAAAAAAGAAAAGAAAAAGAATGAGAGAGAGAGAGAGAGAGAGAGAGAGAGAGAGAGAGAGAGAGAGAGAGAGAGAGAGAGAGAGAGAGAGAGAGGGGGGGGGGAAATGCGTGCTGAGGGCTTATCGAGGTCAAACAACTGAAAGAAAAAAAAATCTTGTAAAAGAAAATAAAAGCTGTAAGATCAAAGTAACATACGCCAATTCTATTTTATCGTGCAGGTCAGCCATTACGTTCCTCTCCTCGTTGCCTTCACTGCAGCAGCCACACCTCCTCCCTTCCCCTTCCCTTCCCCCTTCCGGCCAGCCACTCCCTGCATTCTCCTCGAGTCATCCTGCCGCGAACACCTTCGTTACTCTGCCAGAGCCGTCTCATTATCCCGCGCCACACACACACACACACACACACACACACACACACACACACACACACACACGAAAAAAAAAAAGAAAAAAAAACTCAAGGCAATCTGTCCGTGTGTTTTTTGCGCCTTCGTACAAGTGACAGCGAAAACTTTCAGGAGCGGTAAGACTTTGCAATGTTTGTAAGTCTTTTCTTTCTTTTCTTTTTCTTTATCATAGGGAACAGATATCAGTGGATTTTTTCTCTCTTTTTTTTCTTTTATAGTTTTTGTTTTGTTTTTTACTTCGACCCTCTTACTTATCATATTAAGCACAGAGTTTAGACGCGTATGTTATAATGTAGTGACAGTTTCTTGAAAATTTAAAGACCACTTCTAACGCGGAAATCTCTCTCTCTCTCTCTCTCTCTCTCTCTCTCTCTCTCTCTCTCTCTCTCTCTCTCTCTCTCTCTCTCTCTCTCTCTCTCTCTCTCTCTCTCTCTCTCTCTCTCTCTCTCTCTCTCTCTCTCTCTCTCTCTCTCTCTCTAACTCAGCCCTTGTCAGCCAAAGTTTCATTAAGAGGAGTAAAAAGTTCATGGGCGTATCTCTTCCATATCAGTTCGTGCGTCACTCATCCTTGGCTTGTCTTGCGTCACGTGGACCATTGCAACACTTTATTGAGTTATTAAAGACTAAGAAAGAGAGAAAAAAAAAAAAGCTGTCACGCACAAAGAAAAAAAAAATTAAGTTATCATCCTACGCTATGAACGAGAAAATGAGTATTAATGGTCCTATAACAGATGTAAACATTATTTTTCTGACAACATATTTGATTGTATATACATTTTGTTTCACGTAAGAGTAAAGTAAACTGTGTCAGAATCAATAAGGTTTCTGCTGATTTTGAGTGTAATAAAATGTTAAGACAGGTTCCCCTTTTTTTTTTATTTATTTTTTTGATATTCTTTCTCGATATTGCAAATGTTGAAAGCAAAACGCGGATGGAATATTCTCTCTCTCTCTCTCTCTCTCTCTCTCTCTCTCTCTCTCTCTCTCTCTCTCTCTCTCTCTCTCTCTCTCTCTCTCTCTCTCTCTCTCTCTGTTTATATTATTCAGCATCTTTATATCTGTCTATCGGCGTTTCTGTTTATATCTGTGGACTGGTATCTATTTATGCATTTACATCTGTGTATTTAAGTTGCATTTTTCCAGATATAAACTCGTTCATCTGTTGAACGCCGAACACCGCTCCTGAGTAAGATTAAATACACCTAAAGAAACTGACAGGAACGTGGCCAAACTTAGAGAAAAAGAAAAAAAAAAGAATATAGTGTGCGAGGCGTATATAATTAGAGAGAGAGAGAGAGAGAGAGAGAGAGAGAGAGAGAGAGAGAGAGAGAGAGAGAGAGAGAGAGAGAGAGAGAGAGAGAGAGAGAGAGCGCACCATTGCAAGGGTTCACTTACTCCACACCACCTCGATCTGTCAAGCTTTTCTTTTCCTCCTATCTTTATAACGTCTTGCTTTATTTTCTCTTTTTTTCTTTTTTTATAACGATAATTTCACTTTTTTGTGTGTGTTTTTTTGGTTTATTTATTTTTTGCTTCTCTTTACAATATTCTGTTTTTTGTCTTTTCTCTTTACTATGTCCTAGCTTCCTTGTTTACTACTTTGTATTATATTTTCTTTTCTTTTTTCATCCTTTCCCTATAACACCTTTATCTTTTTTCTTATACATATCCTTACTTTATTTTTCCCTCTATTCTCTATACCATCTTATTTTCTTTTCCTGTTATTCCCTACAGTTTCCTGCTCTCAGTTTTCTTCCTCAGCAACATTTACAAATACTTGGCTTAATAGAAACCAGTCACCGAGCAGCCAGGGAGCACCGCCACCGGGACTCGCTCACTCCCCACCGCCTCTGTCCATCATGCAAATGAGGCCCCGTCAATGCATGTGATATCAGTGAGCATCTGAGCCACGTTAGCAAGGGCACCTAATTATGGATCATAATATGAAACACTTTGCGCACCTTTACTACATTCATTAAGTTTTAGTTGAAGTTGAAGAGAGTTTTAAGTCTGTTTTTTTATGGTTGTAGTGACAGATTAACAATATTTTTACAGTATGAACAGGAGAAACACTCTTGAGAACCAAGTTAATCACCTCTGTAGCCTTTGAAAATAGTCTTGGCGAGAGAGCAAAACGTCTCTGGATATGGACCTAGGCACTAAGCCAACAGCAAAACAGTTATCAGATGAACAATGGCACCTCCCTTCGCCGCCACTGGCCGTCACCGCTTCTGCAGGAACGCGGATCAGGATGGGTAATGGCGGCAAAGGACGTACCCACCTGCCTGTCCACTCACCCAGCCACTACCTCACCTGCCCACGAGCCTATCCTTCCGCTAACTTGAAAATATCTCTTTAGTCTTTTTTTTTTTTTTTTTTTTAAGGTAAGGCGGACCGGGAAAAATATAGCTGACTGCTTTTTATACTATTTTTTTCTTTTTTTTTTGCTAAATCTGTGTTTTTTGCTAAATCGGTCGTCTTCCAGTGAGATGGAAAAGTAATTATTTGCCAGTGAATTTACGAAGATGGGATGGAAGCGTTCTCGCTCTCTCTCTCTCTCTCTCTCTCTCTCTCTCTCTCTCTCTCTCTCTCTCTCTCTCTCTCTCTCTCTCTCTCTCTCTCTCTCTCTCTCTCTCTCTCTCTCTCTCTCTCTCTCTAGCAATTTCAGTCTTTAATATTGGTGATCAAATAATCATGTCAATTTCTTTTACGTTAACGACCAGGTCGACATTCGTAGAGAGAGAGAGAGAGAGAGAGAGAGAGAGAGAGAGAGAGAGAGAGAGAGAGAAGGAGGGACACTGATTGACCCATAGCGTGGTCAGCGTGGTGGATGCGTTCAGCAAGAACAGGTTTGACAGCAGCGTAAGAAAAATGCAGTTCATTGGAATGATTCAAGGGAAAGTTGGTTAAGTTCCTGTACAGTAAAGAATTTGTTTTCGTGGAGTTGGCAGGTGATGGCTCGTGCCGTGTTCAGGTTGATATTATGTTGTATTTATAGGCTGTATATGTTTGCTATTTTACATTAGGTGAAGGTACATTAGATCTGGTTTGCGAGGATAAGTTAGTTTTATGTCTAACGAAACTATGTAAGTCGGTGTATACAACTAAGGCACAAATTTGTAACGTTGTCATATTTATTATAGCATTTTGTATCAAGGGGGACATAGTATTTGTAACATGGCTGATTTAAGTAGAAAAAAAAATCGTTCAGTTTTCAGGATAAGACCAGAAGTAATGGGTTAAAGTTTGATAAAATGAGATTATAAATAATAGGAAAAAAATGGTTTTCAAGTAGAGAACAGTCTCAATAATCGAAGTATTGGTGCTTAGTCAATAGCTTTAAAATATTAGATAAATTAATGAAATGAGACGATATGTGGATACTGATAGATGTGTTTTATACATCACATGTCATCTTCCAGCTTTGTTTTGTTTTTATGTTCTGCTTTACTTGTTAATATAGGCTAATGATTAGGTGCCTTAATATAAGTTAATTTTACACCAAGGTCTGTGCATAGGGCAGATGACAGAGTATAAAGAAGACTCAGGGAAGCATGAGGAGACAAGAAACAATATGGCACAAGGAACGTGGAGCTATGATGTGGAGGCAGAGAAATATATGAAAAAAGAATCATAGGGAACTGGGAATAGGAAACGGAAAGAAATGGAAGGAATGGAAGGGAGGGGAGAAGGACGTGGATATCAAAGTCATAGAGATAAGGAACTAGGAATAGAAAGCATGAAGAGAGACGGAATGGAATAAAAAAAAATACATTGGCGTCAAAGCTCCAGAAAATGTGCAGGTATGCGGAGAGTATTGGCGGAGAAAGAGAAAATGGAGCAGTTGTATTGCGTTTATGTAAGTTCCCCTGCGTATGTAACTAGACCTCTGTATCTAGAAACATGAACTCAATGACCAATCTCAAGGAGAACGACTGTAAATACTAACAAAGACAGCTGAAGGGTATTTACCAGGACCTGCCTCCCATCACCTGCTGCAGCGCTACGTCTTTGTCGGTGAGGCGCGGGCGGTGGCGTTGATGGCGTGAGTTGATGGTGTTGTCCATGGTAAGGTGGACGTACAGCTATGGAAGGTGGTATGGATGCGGTCTTTATATACCGATGTGTTGATAATGCTTTGGGCAATTACTTAAGATGATAGTGTGGATGCTAGTGTATATGTTGGTGTGGATGATAATGTGGATACTGGTGTGGAGGGTATCGTGGATTTTAGTGTGGACGTTCTCTGCAGATAGCGCTGCGTTGACTCATTCTCTGCTTTGGCTAAGAACGTAAGAAAATATAGGAAGTTGCAACGTGGCCTTTATAAAGTGTACTTCCACCTATCATCCTCATCCATGAATATGTCTAACCTTTAAAAAATTATAAATCTAATAAAAGTACGTGATGCAAGTTTAAAGGATGAATTTGAAAGAGACCACTGAGAGAACTTTAAAAATACATATGGGACTCACTGAAGAAGATGTAAAGGATAGAAACAACAGGAAGAGACTGATACGTGGCGCCAATCCCTAATGGTGGAAAAAGGAGGAGGAGAGGAAGATTAAAAAGAATACTGAGAGTAAAAAGGTTAGTCGTAATGTTAAAATCTCCAAGCCTCTGTAGTTACATTTTTTTCTTAATCGTATAGTTAGATTCAAATACCAAACCTCAAAGGGCTGAGTGATATCGCGACCACCGCAGCAGATCAGTTGACCGAGAGGAGTCCCTTAGGATGATCATTTTTATAGGTGTGTTACTTCTTGTTCCTCCTGTTCGTGTACTGGTCCAGTTACTTCTTTCTTTTCAAGGCGCCTTTTTATTTTCTTGGTCTTGCCCTTAACTTGCGGTTTTAGTTGTTGTTGTTGCTGTTGATGCTGTTGTTATTCATAAGTTAGCAAGTTCTTTTTCTACCTTGATATTTAATTGTGTACATGCTTATAAGAGTGAGAGAGAGAGAGAGAGAGAGAGAGAGAGAGAGAGAGAGAGAGAGAGAGAGAGAGAGAGAGAGAGAGAGAGAGAGAGAGAGAGAGAGAGGGGGGAGAAGATTTAGACCAGACAAATTTTCCAGTCCTAAACTTGGTGAACTCTACTTATTGATTCAGGCCAAGGATTCCCTCTACTTCCTTCTTGATTAGCACCGAGGATAGGCGACCTTCACTGAGACATGTGGTGAGTCTAATGACAGTCCTCCTTCAGCCATCAGACGCTAGAGATGTTACAGGTACAGTCTTAATGAGTGGTCGAGTAATCTGTCACATTCCATTCCACTTTTGTGTTTTCCTTCGGTCTTATCTCCTCTGATCTGCTGACCATCTCCTCATTGATTTTCACCAGGTTAGGAAACTTCACTTTGAGAAAAAAACGCAAAAGGCAGTGGAAGTAAGAGTGTAAAGTTAGTATTAAGGTTCCTCGTATAATTTACAAGTATAAAATAGTCTCAATTTTAGTTTAGGTAAATGCCTTGTTAGCTTGAATGCCACTTTCCTTTAAATACGTTAATCGGTTTAATTTTACTGATTTTTTTTTCTTTTCCCTTACTTTGATCAGTATCATAAAACATGAAAATTGTTACAAGTCAATAGGTCTTGTACACGTGGCAGTCGCTGTGTAAAACATACATTCGCTACTACTATCGCTATACAAATATTTATCTGTTTTTAAAAGCTCTGCGATAGCAGTATGAATTCTGTGTGTTCAAATCATCGTTTGCTGTATTTGTGAACCGATTTCTTATCTTATTTAAAAATCTATGTCAAATATAAATTCCATCATTGTCATCAGTCATAGAGTGAATGCCATCAAAACCAGGCGCCATCAAGGGTAAAGGCAACCAAATATACGTAGATTCCAATATTCAAACTACCAGCGGGGGAGGAATTGCAGACCTGGGTCGTAAAGCTTTACTGAATAACTCGTTGGTTTCTTGCTTTTTATTATTTTCAAAAGATTTTTTTTTCCAGTGCTGCAACACGAGGGACAGATGTCTAAGCTGCTCTCTGGCGAAACATTTGGTAAGGCAGAATGTAGTGCAGTTGATTTTATCTTCCTTGGTGCATCTCTCCTGCCTTTCTCTCTCTCTTCCTTTCTGAAGATTTATCAATAAGAAAGTTTATTTGTATCAAAATTCGCAAGTTTTGTAATGTAGGTTTTCCTTTGAGACGTCGCTTCCTGAAAGAGAACAGGTTTAGTCGTGCTAGATCCTCTTCCTAATATTTACTGCGCAAAAAAGGATTTTAATAATCCTATGCCGAGCATTTAATTTTCCTGCGCCTCACGGTGAGATGACCAGACTGTATCACATTCTCGCTGTGGGGTCTGGGTAAGCTCATGGATAGACGTGCAATTATATACAATTTTTGAAGGAAATATTTCTCCCTGTACATCCCACCATTCCATTAGGTTTTCCTTTAACGGCTTTACATTGCTGGATGAATTTAGGTTAATTGTTATCGTAACACCAATATCCTTGACACAGTGTATGGTTGCAACCCTCATCAAGTATATTTTATAATCATATTTTACTTTTTTATTTTACTTTTCTCCTTAAAAACATAGCATTTATTGTCGTTGAAAGGCATATTTCATTTATGATATATATTATGTAAGATATTTGACACTGCTTTAAAGATTCATTCGTTACATATTTCTTAGGTCTTACTCCCTATTTAAGAATTATGAAACTTACTGGCGTTAAAATGCATCTCCCAGTTTTCTTTTCTTTTCTTTTCTTAATGCAAGAAGGGCACCGGCCTAGGCAAAAAAAAAAAAAAAAAAAAAGGGTTTACCGAGGTGCCATTCCGCAAAGGAAAGAATCAAATGGGATTATCCAAAATTGGAGTGTCTTGAAAGTAAGTGTCTTGAAAGTATACAGAGCATACTTAGAATTGTGGGTGAAATTTCCAGGATTTCAAGGCGCATTCATCACACTTGATTAGCATATACTGTGGGTCTAACTCCCTTTGTAAGAACATGACACTTACTGACAATAAAATCAATCTCCCACTTACGAGAACATGTCTGGAATTCTGGGCAAACACTTCTGGAGAGTTTGCTTCTCTTGCTCAAAAATTAGAGTCGATGTGGTTTGCCAATTTGGTAATAAAGATGCCAGAGTCAAACATCAGTGTCATTACTGAATAGCACAGGTACTGAGCCCTGCGGGTTGCTATTAGACTGGCGTGCCCTCAAAGGTAGATTCATTGATAATTATGCATTGTTTATTTTATTAGTTCGCTAGTTTTCACCAGTTTACATTTCCTGCCGTGCTTAATTCCTTAATCTTGAAAATTAAATTCTTATCATTAAAGAGAGAGAGAGAGAGAGAGAGAGAGAGAGAGAGAGAGAGAGAGAGAGAGAGAGAGAGAGAGAGAGAGAGAGAGAGAGAAACCTGATATGACTGCTAATAGAAAATTCACCAAACACATTTCGTAAATTATTTTCAGCACACGCTCTTGTCTTCTTGAATGCAGAGCTCTCTCTCTCTCTCTCTCTCTCTCTCTCTCTCTCTCTCTCTCTCTCTCTCTCTCTCTCTCTCTCTCTCTCTCTCTCTCTCTCTCTCATGCCGCGCCACTCAGCGATACGATCACCTACCTGCATGCTGCTCCTTTTTTGGGTTGATCAGCGGCAATCGTCCAGCAGCCGCCACTTGTGTTTGAGCCTCCGTAGTTCCAATAATTTCGCTGTCCTGGTGAGTGGTCAGCCTAAGTACTCCGCCACCTTAAACCCTTACTTGAGATTCAGATAAGCCCTGCCCGTCTGCATCTCTATCACTTTTTTTTTTTCTGTTTCGGTCTCTGTCTCTTTCTTTTTCAGGAGTGGATGCAAGTTGGGTTAGTAACTCGATTCTTCTTAGATTTAAGAAGTGAAAGGATTTGATTTTCGCTTTCGTTTTTCTTTTCCTTTTGTTCTTTATTTTTTTTTTCTTGAAGGTGGAGTCGCCCAGTCGATTTCATTTGAGATTGTGGTGGTGAATGAAATAAGTGCAGTGTTTGTGCTCTCTGTTTGGTCTGTTTCTGGCTGGCTAGCTGGCTGGCTGGAGCTGGCTGGCTGGAGCTGGCTGGCTGGCTGGCTGGCTGGAGCTGGCTGGCTGAAGCTGGCTGGCTGGCTGGATGGGACTGGCTGGCTTGTTGGTTCAAAGGGTGTCTGCCTGGCTGTCTATGTCTTTTCGTCCGTCTCTCTCTCTCTCTCTCTCTCTCTCTCTCTCTCTCTCTCTCTCTCTCTCTCTCTCTCTCTCTCTCTCTCTCTCTCTCTCTCTCTCTCTCTCTCTCTCTCTCTCTCTCTCTCTCTCTCTCTCTCTCTCTCTCTCTCTAAATGGCCATTAACAGTAGCCCCGCAGTGGGTAAACAGCATTTGTGAGGCACTTAAGGTAAGGCCAACAGTGCGGCCTAGTTGAGGAAGGAGAGGAGGGTGAGAGGGGAGTAGGAAGAGAAGGAGGGAGGGTAGGAGGAGGACGAGGGGGAGGACGAGGCCGATAATGGTAAGGATGATAATTAGAAAAGCATAAACCCATAGAAAGAGGAAGAGGAATATACTTAACAAATGAACGAACTTTGGAAAGAAAATAAGGCGAAAGAGAGGAAGAATTAAGAGGGAAAATAATAACGAAGAGAAAGAAAGGAGATGAGGTCTGTTGGAAAAGAGAGAAAAGAAGGATAGGGAGAGACAAAGGGGTCGAGAGAGGATATCATCTTACTGTACTGAGTGAATTGAAGGGAAGAAGAGAGAGATGAGAGAGAAAGTTTGGGGAGGGAAAGAAAGGGATAGAAGAAGAGAAGAGAAAGTTAGAAGAGAAGTAGCAGTGAACACGAAGAGTAAATAGATTGTAGAGGAAGGAGGTGGAAAGGAGAGAAAAGAAAGGAGAGGAAAAGAAGAGCGAAAGTTAAGGAGGAGCAAAATTTGAAATAAAAATGGAATAAAGAGAATATGAAGTGAACAGATCAAGCTAAAAGGAAAGGGAAGGAGAGGAAGAGAAGAAAAAAGAAAGGATAGGAAGAAGAGAAATAGAGCAAAAGATGAAGCGAGAAGTAAAAATTAATGTAAGAATGTAAAGTGAAAGAAAGGAAAGTGAACAGAGGAGGAGGAAGAGTAAAAGGAGAGAGTAAAGGAACCAAGGTAAGGAGAAACAGGAAAGAGAGATGGAAAAGCAAAGTTAAAAAAAGGGAGAGAAGGAAAAAGAGAGAATACTAGAAGACAGCCTTAAAATGCTTTAAACATGAATGAAGAGAAGGAAAGGGAGAAGGAAAAGTACGATTTGAAAAGTAGAAAAGAGAAAAAATAATTGAGGGTTATGAGAAAGTTTACATACACATGAATAAGAAAGGGAAGAGGAATAGAATAACAGAAAAATTAAAAGAAGTACAGCAGTAAGAATCTAAGAGCAGAACAATGACTAGAGAAATAGAGAAAAGAGACTGAAAGTTAGAAAAAATTTTTAGATTGGTATAAATAAAGAAGGATAAAGGAATAGAATAATACAGAGAAACGAGCAGAGTTACTTGAAGGTTAGCAAAGTTTAAGTAGACATGAATAAAGAAGGGAAAAATAAAAATAAAAGAAATCACAAAGAAATAAAGAGAAGTACAGGAGTAAGAATGTAGGAGCAAAACAACTTGCAGGAAACACATGGTAGGCTGCTGTCGGCCTTGCTTGTGAGATTCGTAAGGTGACGACTCAGGGAGGAAAACAGTAATAGAACCAGATCTTAGGTGGGCACGTTTTTTCCATTCCTCTCTCGTCCCTCCCTGCGGTGCTTAGTGTTTCCTTGGCGTGTTCTTCTCATTCCTGATGTCAGTATTGCGTGTGGGGATCAATTTTTTTTTCTATCTTGCGTCGTTTCTTTGGTTTCTCTCTCTCTCTCTCTCTCTCTCTCTCTCTCTCTCTCTCTCTCTCTCTCTCTCTCTCTCTCTCTCTCTCTCTCTCTCTCTCTCTCCTGTTTTCATATTCTTTTCTGCTTTATTTTTCTCTGTTATTCAATTATTATTATTATTTAATTATTATTATTATTATTATTATTATTATTATTATTATTATTATTATTATTATTATTATTATTATTATTGTCATTATTATTATTATTATTATTATTATTATTATTATTATTATTATTATTATTATTATTTAGTTGTTATTGTTTTGTTTACCACAGTTTTACGCTGCGCTACTTTCGCACCTGCCCTTGTGCCGCATTATACCACCGGGGCAGGGCGGCGCGCTTCTTTCACACCCTCTTTCATTTATTATTCCGAAACATACTCATGGCTAAACCTCAAGTGAAGACGTTTCAAGTAACCTTTAAGGGACGGTAGTATACATTGGTATAAAGAGAGACACGTTCTTCATAATTTTCCGTAACCTATGTATTTGCAATCTCGAAGATTCCATTTTAAGACGCACGAAAACAGGTCTCTTTACATTAAGTGGTAAGTCAGAAGGAGAGTTCACAGGGCAGGAACATCAGGAACATAAATTACATCACCTGCACCTTTTCCACCTGGCTTTTAATACACATTGTAAAACCACCACGCCCTTCTCATTTCCTCCATGGTATACACCCCGAGGCCCTTCCATCATTCCATGCTTCGATTTGCCTTATGGTCTTGTCTTACCTTTTCTTGCCTTCTGTTGTCTTGTTCAGTCTCACCTTGCCCTCTCTTACCTTGTCTAGTCTTGTCTTTTCTACTCTTGCCTTGCCTTGTTTTGTTTAATTTAGTTTCGCCTCACTTTGTCTCTCCTTTGCTTTGCCTCGTCTTGTCTTGCTTTGTCTTGTTTAATCTTACCTTGTTTTGTCTTATCTAGTCTTTACTTGTTTTGCTTTATCTTGCCATGCTTAGTCTTGTCTTTTCCAGTCTTGCATTACCTTGTCTCTAGCACCGCCACACCCTAGCTAACTCCTTCTCCCGTGAAGCAGCTTGCCTCCCCACACTTATTTCTCCTTCATACTCCCTTACAGCGCAATCTAATATTTAATCCATCATCCCCGAGATCGTGTTGCGAAAGACTCCCGCACTTATTAAGTCTAGAAAATCACCTGGAGACAGAATTCAAGGTGTGGTCGGGGAAGGAGAGAGGGAGGGAGGAGAGGGAAGGGGAGAAAAGAGGGAAGGAGGGATGAGTAGGAGGGATAGGCGGCCTAAGAGAAGTGGGTGGCGGTGAGTCTCAAGTAACAAGACCAATATCGAGGGTCTGGCCGCAGTTTGGGTCAACTTAGGTCTATTTGCCTGGTAATTATTGACCTTAACGTCACTCATTTTACTCCAGTGCAGTTATGGGGAGGTTGGGGAGGGGGAGGGGAGGGAGGAGAGGGTGGGGAAGGCTTGGTAAGAGGCAGGGAGGATGAGTTTTAAGGAACATTTGAGAACTTTTGTGTGGGTGGATGGGAGAGAGAGAGAGAGAGAGAGAGAGAGAGAGAGAGAGAGAGAGAGAGAGAGAGAGAGAGAGAGTAAACTGATATAGTACAGCTGCAGAATATTTTTCATTCACTCATACGAAGGAAATTATTAAGTGTTGAATTATTATCAGCTCATATTTATTTATTTATCATGAAATAAAGGAGGAGTTGTAGTGAGCGAGAGGGAGAGGGAGGAAAATGTCTGAATATTTGAATCATCCTTATGTAAAACGAAAACACCACCACCATCATTCGGAGATAAATAGATGAATGAATAAACCAGTAAATAGATAAACAAGATCAGATACACTTGACTGATCTTCGTCTCGGAAACCTTCACATTCTTCTGAACTTTTTTGTAAAACTGCAAATTAACGGGTTTTCCTCCTTCTCCCTAACACTTGCATATAAGAAAGATAAACAAAGAAGAATAAGAACAACAACAACAATCGGAAAAAAAAACAACAAGAATATTAAGAAAAATAAGAAGAATAAGGAAAAGAGCAATAAGAAAAATAAGAACAAAGGGAAAATAACAATAACAAGGAAAACAAGAAAAGAAAAGGGAGAGAAGAAGAAACACGTACAGCTACACACACACACACACACACACACACACACACACACACACACACACACACAGTAAGCAAAGGGGTGCACACAGAGCGGTAACGTAATCCCCTCCCCTACAGCGTGCCGGGGGCTAAGAAGTGCACCGGGGGCGAGACATGGGAGGGAAGAGATAGGAGGAATGTCCAGAGTAAAGTAGACGCCATGGGGAAGCCTGCGGGCGGTGGTGGGATGGGGGTGACGGGAGGCTGAAGGGGGGATGATGGAGGAATGATGTTTGATGTGGTCTAGCGTTAGTGAATGGGGAAGGCAGACGAAATGGTTAATGCTGAAGGATACAAGGAAAGGAAGCCGGTTTGAAGGAAGGAGCAATGTTATCCTACACACACTAAAGACCTTTCATCAAGCTAGCTCGCTGCGGTTATTAAGCAAGCAGCTGTCAATTATCGCTTAATCGGACTTTCACGCGATAAACTAATAGGTCTTGAGTCGCCAGGCCGCCAGTCATTGGTTTAAGGCTGCAGGTCGCGGTGATTTTCTTCGAGCTATTAGATTCCTGATGAACGGCACGTTCTTTATCATTACGGCTACCTGAGCCTACCGGAACCCTCACGCCGCTGCGCTAAGTGTAGGGACGGCTAAAGAAGACATAACCCTAGATTAGAGGGGCGCGCCATGGACAGGAATGTAATGGTAGTGATGATGAGGGTGACGAATGGAGCAACACACTTCTGACGGAGGAGCTGCAGAGGCGATAACACGTTGCGCTGGTGCCGCGAGCCTTTTTTTACCAGCAGCGAACAATATGTCTACAAATGTCTTACTCATGAGCGATAAAGAGCGTCGTCCGGACCCTCGCAGCCGCAATAACTGGTCCAGGGATGCCCGCGAATTATAGAGGTCAGGAACATGACGGCGCCTCTGTGTTTTATGTCCTCCACTTTGTTCCCTAGGCCTTTCTTTTAACTGATGAGGGAGGGAAGGTGCAAATTTAAGGGCATGGCTCTCTCTTATGGCCCACATGACTGGTATGGGGGATCCATCTTCCTTTAGTGTGTTGTAGAAACGCCGCTTAGACGATTCTCCACGCCTTCCCCACGCGAGCATGTCGGGGTACGATTGACAATACCTCAGAAAGAGAAAGGCCGCCTCGACTGCCTGTTTAATTGGCATGTGGCCTCGTGGTAAATTTTAGTTGCTTTCTTCTCCGCCTCATTACGTTCGGTAATAACTCGTGAAGGACATTCCTCCGTTCTGTTAATTGCGTAAAGAAAGTTTTGGGTGGCCGAGAGAAGGTGGTGAAATGACTTATAGCTCGGCAGCATCGGGATAATTGCAGTGGGCTCAGAGGAACTGTGAGTGTGGGCAGGGATATGGGCCAGGCGAGACGTCCCTGGGGGAGTGAAATGTACTGTTACCTGTCGTCCAGCGACCAGTGATACGCGCCAAGGTAAATAGGCGATGCCTGAGTATCCAAGAGAGGAAGAGAAAGTAAGGCTTTGTAATTTGATGCATAAATAAATCAGCGACAACACTGCGTCACAGCCAGACCCATCGACCCTTAATGAAATGTTTTAAAAAGGACACATGTCTCACTTGCAAAGCTTATTTTCTACAGTACATACAGTCATAGGCACAGCAAGCCTCTCTCCCCACTCCTCTTCCTCTCTCCCCTGTTCTTGGGGCTGACGAAGGAGCCTCTACACCAGGAAACCTCCTCGCCTTCACACCTTGGCACTAACACATCATTCCAGTTATAACGACTGGGAACAGAAAAAAATACTCGGAAAGGTGTCTGGGCAAGATTGAGGAGTGCGGAGGTTAGGGTGCAACGTTGAGTGACGCACCTCATAATGCGCTGCGTGGTGGCTGGACCCGGGAAGCAAAACGGTGCTTCATTAACTTCATCATCATCATTATCATCGTCACCGCCGCCATCAGCAACGCCATCACATCATCACCGTCAGCGTGCAGGAGTTCAGTGCAGGATCAAACCAGCGAAACTACGATGTTCATTTTACTGATCAGTATGACCACCGCAGTGTCCAACACACACACACACACACACACACACACACACACACACACACACACACACACACACACACACCGCAAGAGTGACGCACATAGAGGAATTGCATGCATTGTATAGCAAAATTTTTTTTTAATTCGTGTATTTTTGCAACGAGACTGGCCCCTAAAAAAATGCAGCTCATCTTTTTTTATTTATTTATTTATTTATTTATTTATTTTTATTTTTTTTTTTATATGTTCTTGACTTAAACCCCCAGTAGCCAAATGCACTACAGCTCTTCTGGGAGGACTAGATGGTTTACTTGTATAAGTGGAAGCTTAGTTGGTTCGTCCCTGTCTGTGGTAACGCGGGCATTATTCTTTTCATAGAGCCTTTGCAGAGACTCATACTGCTTCCTTCACCCTCCCTTCTTTTCCAGTTCCCTGATGCAGTCGGTGATAGCGTTAACAGGAACCATGTAAGTATTCCTCGTTCACTTCCCTGTAACTTGAAAAATAGCAAGCTTTCAGTAAAAAACTCGAATTCAGTCCCTCGAGATTACCACGTCCCAAGATAACTAAGCCACCGCTCCCACGCCCTTGAAAAGTATCAGTCAGACAAAGACAGTTGGCCAGTTTAGGTAATCTGCTTCATTCTGAACAAAACACCCCTTACGTATTGTAAATATAAAGAAAAGTATTACATATCAAACTGTTTGTGTAAGGAAAAGTATCATCTATTTAACACTTTATGTAGGTACCAATTTTTGTCTCTCTCTCTCTCTCTCTCTCTCTCTCTCTCTCTCTCTCTCTCTCTCTCTCTCTCTCTCTCTCTCTCTCTCTCTCTCTCTCTCTCTCTCTCTCTCTCTCTCTCTCTCTCTCTCTGGGTGCAATCAAAGACAAATTTATTCCAGAGAGAGAGAGAGAGAGAGAGAGAGAGAGAGAGAGAGAGAGAGAGAGAGAGAGAGAGAGAGAGAGAGAGAGAATACATACATGCAACACATGATCTTTATTAGCAAACAATCACCTTATAATTGTCAAGAAAAGACGCTTTTTCTCATTAATTGGCATCTTGTGAAATATGAATTCAGGTTAATTGTGTGTGTGTGTGTGTGTGTGTGTGTGTGTGTGTGTGTGTGTGTGTGTGTGTGTGTGTGTTTGTTTGTATAAGTTTAAGTGTTATAACCATTGTTCAGCACCACAAGGCTTTCTTTCTTAATTGGATGGTGAGTGGAAATTAGAAAGCAGATTTATGGAGTAGGAATACACACCACCGCCACCACCACCACCACCACCACCACCTTCATAATTTGTCAGTTGCCTCTTAAGTGCCTTCGGTAACGTATTGGCCGAGGCAAAGGTTTCTTTTCGTTATTGGTGGTGCAGCTGTGAATTATGCTGTAATATTTCAATGGAGAGTCTTGATATGAGGGGAAGGAAGGGAGGGATGGTGATTTTTTTACACGTGTCATTTGTTATACTGTAATTGCTGTTTTTGCTTTCTGTGTTGTGTGTCTTGCTTTATTTGAGTGTTTTTGTGTCTGCTTTTTCTTTTTCTTTTTCTTTTTGTCGCTTGGTTTGTTTAACTGTGAGGATGTTTGTGTAATGGGTCTCTCTCTCTCTCTCTCTCTCTCTCTCTCTCTCTCTCTCTCTCTCTCTCTCTCTCTCTCTCTCTCTCTCTCTCTCTCTCTCTCTCTCTCTCTCTCTCTTTCCCCTCACAGTTAGAGTCTTAGTTCACATTCCTCACGATTTTCCTTACAGCCAAAAAAAAAAAAAAAAAAAAAATGTATATATCGTTGCGAATTAACACGAGAGACTGGAAAGCTAAAGGAAGGGAGTTTGTGATAAGGAAAATACTACAACACTGGGCGCTAACCTCATTAATATAACTGTGTTGGTAAGACTTTTCTTATTACGAAAGGTTTATTCCATTATCGAGCCGAATAAGGCATCTGGATGGAGTGAACTCTTGGGGTGATGAAAACATTTAGAGAGGACGACGTGCATTAATCAGGAAAACCGTTTTAGCTTCACTTATCGTATAGCACGTAAGTCAGTCAGTCTCTCCCCCTCTCTCTCTCTCTCTCTCTCTCTCTCTCTCTCTCTCTCTCTCTCTCTCTCTCTCTCTCTCTCTCTCTCTCTCTCTCTCTCATAATTTTCTTTATTCTTGCTTGCTACCGTTGTATTGATAGGCAAGACTGATCTCGCAACAAGTATATTAAGAAGGTCACACTTTAACAATGGCACATTAAACACGTTATCCCTTTGTACAAAATGTTTTCAATATATGTGGCCAATACTGGACGCGTTATGATCAGGGTTGCTAATTGAAAGTGTCCTGAAGCCTTCCTGTCAAAATACTCTTGGCTTGCCACACACTTAGATGCATATTTATGTTCCAGTACTGTTAGGTAGTTTTTTAATGTTTATTGTTTTTGGTTTAACCTTATTACTTAATCATAATACGTTTATCTTACAAATTTATATACGAAGACTAAGTTAACATTAATCCTAATGGTAGGTACCGCAATGTTTTCTTGATTCCCTGGACTCTTCACTCATTTCTTGTCAGCCCTTCATTACCCCCGGAAAAAAAAAATAATAATAATAAAAAGTTTAGGAACTACTGATTTAGGGGAACCAGTGTATCAACTGCAATTACAGTGTGTAGAGAAACAGAACAAGGATGGCAAGTGTTGGCAGGCTGACACTGTAAGCATACATACCTCTGCATTTCTGTCTTTGCTAGTTTTACTTCCTTATCGCTTTAACATCTCTTACTTTTCTTACTTCTTTCTTCTTATTTCTCGCATTTCTACTTTTCCTTAAATGTATACAGCAGTTTTTTTTTTCTTTTTTTCTACAATTAAGGTGAACTGGGACTTGCCAATGAAAAAGCCAAAGGTGAGAAGAAAAGAATCGGGTAGTAAACGTGTAGTGTATTTTTTTTTTTTTTTTTTGCTGACTAATTTATTTTATTCAACTTCACAGTGTTGTCTTGCAGGTCATTATTCTTGATTCTTATTCTTGATCTTAAATAGTGTCGCTTATTACGTGTGTGTGTGTGTGTGTGTGTGTGTGTGTGTGTGTGTGTGTGTGTGTGTGTGTGTGTGTGTGTGTGTGATGTCATGAGATCAAGGTTTTAAGGGTGAGAATAAAATAACAAATACTTTTTTTACTTTTTCAATTCTAAAGTAAATTCATGCCAGTGAAGTCAATAAAGATAATGTCGATCTATATTATTCTTACTTTCACATGTGTATGCAAATGGAGGGCTTCTCTTCTCATTTATGATTTTGTGTTACAATTTTTCCTCGCTCGCTCTATGCTTGAGTGACCAGCGGCGGGACCCCATGCCTTAGACGCACTCCTCTGCCCAGAAGATACGTGGCTTTCACAGCGTGGTGTCAGCAGCGGGTGTGTTTGTTCAAGGTAATTATACGAAAAAGAAAAGCCTGAAAGTAAATGCATATTAGACTAGCGGAGAGGTTGTTGATATTTGTTAATGAAAATAATAGGATTTGTTTTTATGAAGATTCCCTTAAATATTCAGACAGTAGTGTAATGTATTACTAGATACTGTAGGACGCGAATGATTTTAAATGGATCAGTGTATCTGGTTTATGTTTGAATGTCAGACTTTTTTCATTACCTTTATTCCGAACTTATGAATTTCGTCGGCTCGTGTGTATCGAATTTTTGCTTCTGAGGAAGTCGAGTCTGTTTGTTTGTCAGTAATAGCAGCAAGGCAGTCAGGAGGTAATGTGAAATCGCAAACCAGATAGTAATGTGAAGTGGAAAGGCATTTAAGAGGTAATTTATCTTTCCTTTAAGTTAACGTGATTTTTTTTTTACTGGTCCCCGTTTCTCAATAAGGTTTCTCCGCGTTTCCTAAGACTCGGCGGTGCTTGTGAAGGCTTCCTAGAGCTAGTTAGGTGCGCATAAACGGAGGTATAAAATTTTTCAGGGAAGGAAAGTACCATCTTAGTCATGTTATAGGGAAAATGTTTAATGTTTTACAGGTATCATGCGATTGTACTTTTATAGGTAAATAGGAAATCATGGAATTGTGTGTGTCGTGTATGATCTTACTCTCGATACGTTATTATGTAAATATGTTTGTGTGTGCATGTGTGCATGTTAACAAATGCCCGTGGTGCTAATTATATTAACCGTTGTTCTTGTAAGCTATTTAGAAAAGGAAACGATCTCTTCTCTTGACTAACACAACGACAAGCAGAGAGACCGACAGACAGGTAGGCGAAAAGGTAGACAGACAAATAAGCAGGCAGGCAGGCCGAGAATGATGGGTGAGGTGTGAAAACAAAAAACAAACAGACAAACAAACAAACAAAAAAAAAAAAAAGAGGTGCATGAATAGTATACTACCAGGAATGCAATCATGTCCTCGCAGAAAGTCGAAAGTAAGACTGGGATCGTGCTTTTGTTTTTCTCCTTTTTGTTTTTCCTTCCCCTTCTCCCCCACCAATGCCTTAACTGTTTTCTCATACTGGCATAGGCGGGACCTCGCAAAGGCAGTGGAGCAGAAACGTGCAGCCCTACATTGTTTCAGAAAGAAATTAGCATGTTGGTGGTGGTGGTGGTGGTGGTGCTGCTGCTGCTGGTGCTGTTACTACGCCACAAGGGTAATAATTGTTAAGTGGGTGCTTGCAGAAGTAGTACAAGTTTATTCCCTGCCTGCTTCTTTCTCTCCTTATTAAACGTACGTCCTCGCACATTTTTATGTATCTATGTAACTCTCTCTCTCTCTCTCTCTCTCTCTCTCTCTCTCTCTCTCTCTCTCTCTCTCTCTCTCTCTCTCTCTCTCTCTCTCTCTCTAAGCTTCCCGGACTTGACCTTATTATTATTTATTTTACTTATCAGTGTTTATAATGTAAAAACTAAATGTCCAATAAAATTCTCTCTCTCTCTCTCTCTCTCTCTCTCTCTCTCTCTCTCTCTCTCTCTCTCTCTCTCTCTCTCTCTCTCTCTCTCTCTCTCTCTCTCTCTCTCTCTCTCTCTCTCTCTCTCTCTCTCTCTCTCCTTCCCTCCCTCGTCTTGTTTCCCCTCCAAAAAAGTAACATGCGAGAATTCCAGTAAACAGGCGTCGCTTTCAAGAGCGTTGCCCGTGCCAGCCAACAAGCTAACCGGTCGAGATTCACCTCTAGCTTGTGAATTTACTCGTTTTTAAGTTGTGGCAATAGGCAGGTATCATAATTTCCTCTTGCCTGAGTCTAGCACGTGCACTCCTGTTATTTTTTCCCTTTAATCTTTTTTACTTAATTGTCTTACCTTGTTGGCTGTTTGATATTGTTTATTACTATTACTCTTTTTTTTTTTTTGTGGAGGGACGGGAAAATTAGATGCTCTCTCTCTCTCTCTCTCTCTGGACTCACTTCCTTTTGTAATGAGCTCAAACAAAACTTTCTTCTCCTGTCGGCTACTTAACTGGTTACCTGGTCGCCATTCATGCCTCTGTCCCTCCCAGGGCTCTTGCATTTCCCTTGTCTTACTTGCTCCCACCTTCCTTTCTTGTATGTCTGTATGTATGTTTGTCTGGCAGTCTGTTGTTCTGTATTTATTTGTTCCTTTCTTTATTTGTCTGCCTGTTTACTTGTTCCTCCCCCCTATCTCTCTCTCTCTCTCTCTCTCTCTCTCTCTCTCTCTCTCTCTCTCTCTCTCTCTCTCTCTCTCTCTCTCTCTCTCTCTCTCTCTCTCTCTCTCTCTCTCTCTCTCTCTCTCTCTCTCTCTCACACACACACACACACACACACACACACACACACACACACACACACACACACACACACACACACACACACACACACACACACACACACACACACACACACACACACACACACACCTCACTTCTCCTTCCCCACCCATCCTTAAATTTCTTCTAGACTAAGAACTTAACAGGCGAACGAAGAGACAGTTTAGTAGTAGTAGTAGTAGTAGTAGTAATAATAGTAGTAGTAATAATAGTAGTAGTAGTAGTAAAGACAGTCCCCAAGCTATTATTAATGTGGGCATAGCGTGATTCCTTTATGCATATCATCTCTAATGGAGGGTTGAGAGCGATGCCCACCCACTGTGCTAGGAAGGAGGGAGGGAGGGGCGTGGAGAAGAGGGCGGCGGAGGAACAGGAGACTGTTAGAAAGGCCGCTAGAACAGTGAAGAATGTAAGAAATGTTAAAGTGGTCATTATGTGCGTGAACTAGAGTGTGGGACGGCTTTAATTGTGTGTATGTGTATGTGTGTGTGTGTGTGTGTGAGAGAGAGAGAGAGAGAGAGAGAGAGAGAGAGAGAGAGAGAGAGAGAGAGAGAGAGAGAGAAATATAGAACAAATTATTAATACTTATATACATTGACCTTTGTCTTGTAATTTATTTTGAAGTGGAAACTTGACTCATTCTTGATAAACAAAATGTAATCACTATCGTCTCTCTCTCTCTCTCTCTCTCTCTCTCTCTCTCTCTCTCTCTCTCTCTCTCTCTCTCTCTCTCTCTCTCTCTCTCTCTCTCTCTCTCTCTCTCTCTCGCTCGCTCGCTCGCTCCTCGTCCTCCTGCTCCTTCTTTATCTTCCACCTGAACGGCATTAACAAAATTTAAAGTCTTAAAAAAAGTCAAACAACTCAATCTGCCGCACGCATATTGAGCAGCGTCGGCGTCAGCAAGATTAAAAGGGAACCAAGCTATTAACGGTGTCTCGCATGCATGGCTAGAAGAGGCCCTGGTGGTGTCCTCCGTGTGCGTACCGCCTCACCCTGGCATTAACACACGCACTCCCCTCTTACTGAAAAATCGAGGTGTCTTGATAGCTCCTCGCTGCGGCTCTAGGCATTACTGACGTGCATGATATAGCGAACGTGGAGGTAACGGTGTGGCTGGGATGTGGCTGGATTAGGGTACTGAAACTCGTAACTGACCACTGGCATCTGTTTGTTTAGTTTGCTGTAACGTCTTGTCCTTCTGTCATGGTAAAGGTTTGGGGGTGTTTTCTATCGGTCTTTGAGTTTTAAAATGAGAGTATATTCTTAATTCTAAGCTAAAGGGTCTTAGTAGTTGGAGAGGTGCTTCAGTTGGTGTGTGTGTGTGTGTGTGTGTGTGTGTGTGTGTGTGTGTGTGTGTGTGTGTGTGTGTGAGGTTTCTCTCTCTCTCTCTCTCTCTCTCTCTCTCTCTCTCTCTCTCTCTCTCTCTCTCTCTCTCTCTCTCTCTCTCTCTCTCTCTCTCTCTCTCTCTCTCTCTCTCTCTCTCTCTCTCTCTCTCTCTCCTTACATCTGCACTTTTTCTTTTCCATATACGACTTCAAAAGGCAGCGAAAAACAGAGATAAAAATACTTCTGATACCAAATTTTCACCGAAGTATAGCCAAAGACACAGTGATATATACATTTCAAGAGACAGTCATATTTCTTAGTACCAATGACTCCATTTATGGGGAGTAGAGGCTTCAGTGCTGACGGTGCTGCGTCCTAAGCGGGATGACCGGCAAGGTTACGTAATGAATGAGTTAACACATAGAGAATTGAAAAGTGTAGCGTGGCCAGCAACGTCCCGGGGATAAATCCATTTGCACCCTACACATTAGTGACTCGGAATGGAGGCTGCTGTGGCTCGGGAGGCTGTCGCTGCTGCCGCTGCTGCTGCTAACGTCACCGGCACCTGACTTGTTCTAATGAGTTATTACGACCCAACTGGACATTAAGGCAACACCGTTATTAGGGTGACCTCGGGTGCTGATTCCTATCGCCTGACCTGACCGAGCACTGCCTCCTTACTGTCTACAGCGCTCCACTTTGTCATTGAAGGCCTGCTGTTACTGTCTCCTTTCACTTTCATTTGTGTTTATTTATTTATTTATTATTATTATTATTATTATTTTTTTAGGTTAGATTGTTTTATGTGAATATGCTTAAAGTTATCTCGTATGTCTCTCGGAGGCGGGAACGCTATTTGTTAGTTGTGCATAATGACTATAAGCACATGATGGAGTATAATGACTATGAGCACATGATGGAGCGCTGGCCTGCAGGGGAGCCGAGTGGCTTGTTGGCAGCTTCGTCTTAGTCTTCCTATCATGAAGGATCGACACCAAGGACTCGCCTAGGAAATGTTAAAGTTGTCAAGTGGCGTTTTGTTGCTGTGAGGGAATTGAATTTAGGTACAGCCTGTCAGTCAGGGTAATGAATTGAGGTCTGCGATTTGTCTGAATGTTTTAAAATGTTGCTAATACTTGGGAGCCTTTTACGTATTGCACACAAAAGATGAAGAAACTTTAGTTATGAAAAGTTAATGAAAACAATGAAATGTGACAAGACAAAGATCATTATGCGTAGAATTATCATCTAACATTAATCATACTAAAATACACATTAAGTATTTAATTTTCTTTATATTATTACGAATATGTAGTCTGACCAAAGCACAATACTTACCATAAACACTATCGACTCCCTTGCTAATGCCGCTAGCCTCTATCATGAGAACATTCTATTGGACTAGTATCTTATAACTTCATATCTTCCCTTCACTTTTCACCTGCAATGGTCTCTCCTTGGGTGTAGTGAAAAAAAAAAAGAGTATCAGGACGCCTTAGAATCTAAATTAGCTATTATTCGTGGCTGCTCTGTTTATTTTTGGGAGCTGCCTTGTGAGCTGCTTTTTTTTTTCTCTCTCCATTTCTTTTGCCCTAGTCTGGTCTCCTTGCCATAAAAAAAGGTATGTTGCAAGTTACGGTATTTCGAAAGACATCACTGGCAGTAAAAGGAGAGATGGAATAGTTCAGACATTTTAGTGGATGTAGTTTTATTAAGCTCAATAAAATCACCTACTTTTAGATTAACGAATACCATACTCGCATATTTTCACGAAATCAAAGCGTTAATGTGAAGTGTACTGTTGTTTCATTGATGTTGTTATTACCACGGGACGCCCATCCAGCATACCAGCGCATCGGCAAATGATTAATTAGGATGCCATCAGAGCGTGATAGATGTGATAGTCTGGATGTCATCAGTTAAGTGGGGCAGTCTGGCTGACACACTGATCCTGAGTACAAACGGCAACCAAGTAGCCAATCTGCTGAATTCCAGAGGCTGCGGAGAGAGTGAGTTGAACACTAAAGGAACGCTAATCACGATACGAGTTAATTGTTTATACCTTAATGAGGTGTTAAATGGACTAGGCGAGTTGTTGAGTTGGCGGGCACACCTTGACCAGGGGTTGAAATTAGCACATCTTGAGCCGAGAGATAAGCCGCCGCTGCATCAAAAGTAATTAAGATAACATCATACGAAGAAAGCTCGCGGTCAGCACATAATGGCGTGATGTACGAGTGATGTGAATGAGCCTGGCGCGGAGAGCATGATTGTTTGCTACAGGTGCTGCTGCTGCTGCTGTTCATTAATGATGTGGGCTTTATTAACCCGTTGGCTGTGGAATGATTAAGCGATTCATTTATGAAGAGTAGCTGGACATTATTCCTTGTATTACATTTAGAAGAAGCATGCTGGCTATTTTTTCCTCGCAAACCAGCCTGTATCCTCAGGGCATCATATTGTTCTGCACTTCATGGATGTCTGCACTCCTCACCAGCACTTTATTGTTCATTCTTGTTCACGTTCGGCTTAAATGCAACAACTCGGTGTATGAGACGTAATCACTCGATGCTAGTATGAAGGTAAAGAAGATGTAGAAGTGTTGTGCTACGTTTTTTTTTTTCTTTTTTTTTCTTCTTTCTTTTAATCAGTATGTATGAATCACAGCCGAGTCCATCTCATATACCTTAGAGTTTAGGAGTTCAAATATTGCAACGGTAGCTGAGAGTTTGGATTTACTCGTGAAAACAAATACGACAGTTTTACGCTTTTAAAGGGTTAATCTCCAAAGTAAAATTATATAAGAGTATATTTATATTAATGAAAATTAATATTGTATTGTGGCGCCCCAGTTTGTGTGTTATCATTGAAACACTTTTCTCAGTATTAAGAGCCGCTCCCAAACAAAGACTGAAGGTGCTGAATTAATTTGTGAGAATTAAGACAAAAAGTTGTTTACAGCGAGTGTCGCTCATCAAGGATGGTCTCTGGGGAGGAATGTAGCAAGTCTTGGCTGCCTGTCCCGCCAGGCTGAGGAGAGTAAGATAATTTAAATATCACCACAAGTTCACTTTCCATTTTGTGAAAGTATGCTTTCTTTCTTCATGTCATAGTTACTTGAGAGTTCTCTTACCGTTGCTATAACAAATACGTACTTGATGCTTTCTAGCGACAATGAAGCTTACACACACACACACTCACACACACACACTGAAAACCACCACCTATGATAATTATGAAAAGTCTTTCACATGATATATTCTTAATTACCTTGAATTACAGTATAGAACGTGTGTGAACATAGATTATAGTGCTTCAGTCTCTGTTGCCATTGAACTCTACACTGATGACAAATACCGTCACCTTACTGGAGAGATTCGCGAAGTCATAATCCAGCAATACAACTTGTAAATGCAATATAAAGGAAAACCACGAAAACGTACACTGTACAATTTTGTGATCGTAGTTTTACATCGTCTTCCTTTGATTCTTTTACACTTGGCGGTTTCTTCCAGTTCTCACTCTGCCTCGAGTAGTGGAGTATCTTGCTCAGGGATCTTGGAGGGTAAAGTTTATTAGCTTATCGAATTGGTCTAACAACTTAATCAAATGCCTCTTTGTCTTCCGTTCCTGGGTTTTCTTGTCTGGCCCAAAGAACCGCTAGTCTCCTGTGTCTGAATGTGCCCCAGTAACGCTTACCTCACGCACCTCAGGCCGTGTGACGAAATTCATGTGCTGCGGTGAATCAAATGTATATCGGCCATTACACAGTAGGTTATATACGTCGTTGCGGAGTAAAGTGGCAGAGACATAGGATTTTCAAGCAGTGTCTTGCGGGAACTGTAATGCAGAATTTGAATTACTGGAAGCATTTCAAACTGGGATTCAAGCCGGCAAGAGAATCGGATGTTTGATTTCCCTTCTGGCATTTGAGGGTACTTGCAAAACGGGCATATGTTAAGGGAAATACATAAAATTTTACTCCGTCAAGTTCATTAACCTGTTAACAAAATGTATGAGCAAAAATGTTGTTATGAAAGTTTATTTTCGTGTGTTGGGAGGATCGGTAACTTGTTGGCTTGCCCCACGTTTCCCTGAACATCGCATGTGTGAGTATCGTGTGCAATTACGGGATAAGAACAGTCTTCTGATGTGCGAGTAAGATTTTGTCTCTCGGTCAAGAATAAGACAACAAACCCGGCAATATTATTACCGAGAGAACTGAAGCTTACATGCGCTGGATTAACAGGTGTCTGGTAAGGAGGAGTTTCCAGAGAAGGCAGTTGTTTGTTTTGCGAAGTAAAATGTATGATGCGTTGTTAGTGGAAAAGAGCAGTGCAGAGACCGAGTCTTGAATTTATCATATGTCCAGCTTTTCCGACGGAATGTAATTCGCCGGTTCAGGATCAGAATCAGAATAAAAACTGTTCCATTTTACACTAGATATTCTTTCAACAAACATTAGGTAACACTGATTAATACACTCATGAACATTGGATCTCAAGTGAATGAATATTGAAACGTTGCATTGAAATTAAAAGGAAAGCTGGATATGAAGTGCTATGAAACTCGATTTATGTCAAATGTATATAACTAAAGGTATTACGTGACAAAAACTTAAACACTTGATTTTAGAAGGAAACTAAACTTGAGTGTGTGTTGTTGAAGGCAGTAATCTTCATTTGGACTGGCGATATTGTGCATTAAAACCCAGTAATCTTTTTTAAACGGCTGCGATCTCATTCGTTAGTATCGCAGAGCGCTACTCTGGTCTGCTTAACATAGAAGACATGCAGCCTTTTGTTCGTACGTCCGTGTGCCTCGAATGGACAAGAGCACACTGCCATGGCGCCGCCGCCCCGCCTGTGCCGCTTTGAACAAGAGGCCGATGAGAATCTCTAACTGTTGGCCTGCCTTTCCCTCTTTCTCCCCCACACATCTTCCTTTCCCCGGTGAATACAGATAAGGAAAAAAACACAGGTGAAGGAAAACTAACACACACACACACACACACACACACACACACACACACACACACACACACACACACACAAGGAGTGATGGGATATAGAGAGTAAGTAAATAAGATCGCCTCAAAGTATTATTCCCTGTGATCAAGTAAGAGTTTTCCTTGTGCATTTATCTTGCAACCATAGTTTGGGTGCGTGCACAGAGAAAGCAGGTTACCGGCATGCTGGTTTCCAGCGGCGGGTCGGCGCCGGAAACCAGCGCGATCGTTTCACAAAGGACGTGGGGTAACCAGTTCCGACCCGCTGGGTGAGCGACACGAACAGAGGCAGTATCCGTCGTCAGTAGCAATCCGGCCAGGTATACAAGATGTCGAGCTCATCGTCTGATGATGACTTTATGCTGCTCGATAATGTTCATACAAAAGTCAAGAGAAAAAAGAAGAGCAGTACATGAAATAAACTACAAAAGAGAAGAGTTGGGAAGACTATCATCATCTTTTCAGTGATCTGGAAAAAGGGACAAAACAAGATTTAGTTAATACAACAAGGATGACACAAGAGACATTCAAATACATTCTCAAGAGAGTTGAACATCGTCTTGTGAAGACATGGTGTAACTGGCACTCATAAACTTTGGCTATCAGGAGCTCAACATCCGTTTCTGCTCTTCATTCAGTAGCATCCATCTGCGCGGGTTGGGCAGGCAAGAATGATCCGAGCAAACAGGAAGAAAGCGGGTTAAAGCAGGCTGCCCGCGCCGACCACGCTCAAGCCTGCTTCCTCTGTGCACGCCTTGCACTTGTTTATATGGTTTAATTGTTGGCGCGGGTCGGCGCTGGTTGCCGGCGCGGGCAAACCTGATTTCTCTGTGCACACACCCTTTAACAGGAATCGGTAATAAATCTCGCTTTTGGGGCAGCTCGAGTTAAGTCGCTGGTGGTTAGACGAGGAGCAAGTCACATACATTAGTGTGAAGCGTAGAATTTTTCTATATTAATATTAACAAAATAGAATTGTAGAGTTGCATGCTAAACATGTGAAGGATCATCAACGTATGGATAAAGATTCTGAAAATTGTAAAATATGCAAAAAAATAAATAAATAAATAAAAAAAAAAAATAAATAAATAAATAAATAAAAAAAAACAAAGAATTAAATAAAGATAAATAAAATAAATAAATTAATTAATTAGATTAAAATGAATAAATAAATAAATAAAATAGAACACACAAAAAGTAAATAAAATCAAACAAAAAATATAAGTAAATAAATAGAAATATAGAAATAATGAAGGAAGAGGAAGAGGATGAGGAGCAGGGAGTAGTAGGGAGGAGGAGGAGTGAGGGAGGAGGAGGAGGAGAAGGTCGAGGAAAAAGAATGTACATATTTTGAAATTCAAATATATAACAACAAAGGCGAACAACGACTTATTAATAATGATTAATATTTATGCAATGCTAATCAAGGAAAACAATGCAAATCAAACATGATAACCAACATAATCAGATGGTTATGATATGCTGGAAGAATTCAAAGACTTATCAAATTATTGTAACAAGATTCCAGATGATTTAACACTCACAGTCATTATCGCTGCTATCTAAATCACTTCCTGCTCCACGCTACTTTACGCGATTTTATATATTTTTTATCTCCTAATCTCTGTTTCTTCCTGTTCGTTTGCTTCCTCTACATCGCCTCCTTTGCGTTTATCACCAGGGCATGTGTCTCCTACATTTCTGTGTACCGCATCCTCCTCCTCCTCTCCTCCTCCTCCCTCCTCCTCCTCTCCTCCTCCTCCTCCTCCTCCTCCTCCTCCTCCTCCTCCTCCTCCTCTTAACACCCTATGCAAACACTCACCGAGAAGAGCTGGATATTTTGACAGCCCAGCGAGGACAAGACACTCGAACGAAGGTTACAGCAAAAAATGGCTGGAGACTCTCGCTATGGTAATGAGGCAGCAAGCCGTGATATTGCGGGGGAGAGGCGAGGAGAGGCACTTTATGGGGACGGGTATGTAGTGTGCAGAAGGAGAGGAAAAAAAAAGTGCTGGGTGTTGTATTCTTAGCTTTATTGCTATTTCTGCCAACGAGGGAAGGAGATTGGAGGGTCCTGGGGGTGCTGAAGTGGTTAGAGGAGATGATGGCTGGGTGTGGAGGTGACTGTAGTGAAGGGAGGAGGGAAGGTAGGGTTAAGAAAAAGAAGATAGAGGTGGATGACTGATGGTGTGTGTGTGTGTGTGTGTGTGTGTGTGTGTGTGTGTGTGTGTGTGTGTGTGTGTGTGTGTGTGTGTGTGTGTGTGTGTGTGTGTGTGTGTGTGTGTGGCGGTGTGTTTGTTCTTATTGTTTCTCTTCATCTTATTCTTGCTCTTGTTTTTTTTGTTCTTGTTCCTCTTGTCCTCTAACCCCCGACTCCCTCCTCGTCTTTTTCCTGCTCTCCTCTTATGGCCAGCTTTGTCTAGAGGGAATGGGTGGGTGGGGAAAAATCTCTTCCTGTACTATCTTGTCGCTTCCACTAATAGTAAGTGCAGAATAGTTAACCAAAATGCCTAGTATGGACATCATGGTCTGTTACTACTTGGTCTTTCTTTGTATTCTCATCCTCTCCTCTCTTTCCTAGCTTTCCCTTCTCTTTCCTTCACTCCTCCTCTTCCTAATTAACTAATCATTTCTGCCTGTAGAATGTTCTGTACCTTCCATTTCCCCCCCCCCCCCCCACCTCTCTCCTTTCCCCGGTCTTCTTTATCATTCATGGTTTCTGTCACAGTGCCAGGAGGGGGGTGACAGAATCCGCTTACTCTATAATTATTGCCTCCTTGCCACCCTCCAAGCTTGTACCTTACGTTGCGGTCAGAGCGGTACTGGCGCATGGCGGGGCTTTGCTTCTTGGTGGCGGTGACAGAGAAGGAAGCAGATGACAGGAGTGGATGTTATCTGTACGTTGATAATTAGCCATAGCTTCGGGTGTCTGGTGAGTGTGCAGCCATGCCACAGGTTTTAATCTAGGTTGTTCTGCCACGTTCCTGCGACACGAGGAATATCAAAACTTGCTGGGAGCTTAACTGACTCAATCTCTATCTATCTCTCTTTTTTTCTTTCTTCCTTGTTCCTTTTATGTACGCCCTATTGTTGTCTTTCTAGAGAACAACGGTTAACAGAACCCGTTTTCCTTTTCTTCTCTTTTATTTTTCTTGTCAGAAAAGTCCCCGTCCTGTTTTCTTTTCCAGGTTAATTAAAAAGAAGAAGAAAAAGTGAAGATCTAAGGTTTAACGGAACTGACTAGTGATACCGAGACTACGACGCCACTTTCACTCCTTTATACTTAGAGAGAGAGAGAGAGAGAGAGAGAGAGAGAGAGAGAGAGAGAGAGAGAGAGAGAGAGAGAGAGAGAGAGAGTGAGAGATACTGTGTGTGTGTGTGTGTGTGTGTGTGTGTGTGTGTGAAGGGAAGGAGCTGAATAGAGGGCAGGTTAAGACACATGTCTTCTGTCTCATGAGTTTATTAATTTTCACAATAAATACAACGAGTGCAGTTTACACTTGCAATGATATGAGTGTCCGACAGCACACAGCTGTCAGTGACAATTAGTTATCTCAAGGACACTGTATTGAATCTTGACTGGCCATCTGAATCTCTCCATGATCTGGTACAGTCATGGAAAAAATGTCGCGTAGCATTCTCCCTTTCTTTTCGGTTTAAATCCCTATTCGGATCGCTGTTTTTAATTAACCTTTTCCAGGTGATTCTGTCTTGTAACTTTCCCCCACAAAATTCTGTGTCTTGTGTTTCCCCATACTGTTTTGTCCTGTAAGAATTCATCAGTCCTCAGACTTTATATGACCATCAGGAGATCAGAGGAATTCTGATTGAGGGAGGATGCTGAACACAGTGGGATTGAATAACCTCCACTAACTTTTGTTGTCTTGTGTTTTCCCTCAATGTTTTGTACTCAGATCTACTAAGAATTTCACAGTTGTCCGGTTTTATAAGAAGAGTCAGGGGATCAAAGGACATATGACTGAGGGAGGATGCTCAAGACAGTGGAAGTGAGTAAACTCCACTAACTCTTATTATATATAATGTTTTCCTTCAATATTTTGCCCTCTGATCTGATAAGAATCCACCAGTTACCAGCTTTCATAAGGAGACTGTCAGTAGATCAGAGGAATTAAGATTGAGGGAAGACGCTAAAGACACTGGAAGTAAGTAAACATTTGACCATCACTATACCATCCCACTCCACCCTGTCCCATCCCGCCCTTCCCCGCTCCGCCCCGCCCCGCCCCGCCCCGCTCTAGAGAAGAACTTTACCGTTGGAAGAAAGGCACACTGACATTGGCGCTGCGGTTTTTTCTCACCGTCTATTTTTATTATTTATGTCTGACTGGCCGGGACGCGATGTTACGTACAGTGTGTAAGGTACATACTTGGTCTGACCACGAGGAAAGCTGGGTGTGGTGTTTACTAACCGCCCAAATCCCATTTTAATGTGTATTTCTGTTTACACGAGCAGATTAGTGTCGAGGACCGTGATGCTAAAGTAAATAGGAAAATACTCTCAAATACCTCATTCCAGCTTTTGTGGGAGAAAATTGAAAAGAAAAGGTGAGACTGAGTTTATTTTTTGTGATAATGTGAATCTTCCCTGGGAACTGAATGATAGAAAGAAATGTCATTGTTATGCATCTAGTTCCTTGTGTTGTGGAGGGAAGGAAGAATGGGTGATAAGAGATGTTAACACCTACTTGTCTGCATGAGAGAGAGAGAGAGAGAGAGAGAGAGAGAGAGAGAGAGAGAGAGAGAGAGAGAGAGAGAGAGAGAGAGAGAGAGAGAGAGAGAGAGAGAGAGACTTTACGAATATGTAGAGAAAAACGTGCTTGCTGTCACAGAGAAGAAACAGAAAGAAAAAATTAGTAAAATTTCCATGCAAGTCCACATAAGTCTAAATTTGCAAGAGAAATAAAAAGCTTGCTGGGCGCGCATACACTTACTGACACCACACACACACACACACACACACACACACACACACACACACACACACACACACACACACACACACACACACACACACACACACACACACACACACACACACACACACACACACTTTGGCAGTGAACCCGTTTCCTCGTTCAGCCTGATTGTGCTCCTTATCAAACAATTTATTTCCATTAGCGTTTCTTACACACGGCAAAACAAACGAGCCATGTATGTTGACCTTAAATACAATACTCTGTTCAAAAATATCCCAGTGTTTTTGGGGGACAGCTGGTGAGGGCGGCGCAGACCAGATATTAAGTTGTTAATCATGATGAGATAATGCGAGTGTAGATTTTTTTTCTGCATCGAATGGTGACAGGGATGAATCTGCGATACCGGTGATACAGCCTTCCATTAATCTTACGTACGGAGTTTGAGAGACGAGAGAGAGAGAGAGAGAGAGAGAGAGAGAGAGAGAGAGAGAGAGAGAGAGAGAGAGAGAGAGAGAGAGAGAGAGAGAGAGAGAGAGAGAGTAACCTGTTTCCTCTCAGCCAGTCTTCACCTTCCCATAATTGGTGAGGCACGTAGCTATTTTTCTGAATGATTTAATGAATAACTTTGTCGCGTGCTAGGTGTGTGTGTGTGTGTGTGTGTGTGTGTGTGTGTGTGTGTGTGTGTGTGTGTGTGTGTGTGTGTGTGTGTGTGTGTGTGTGTGTGTACCTACATTTTCATTTGAAGATGTCCTTAAAGGGATGTGGAACAGATGCGTTTATATAAAGATTTTTGTCCCACTTACAAAATTATCTTTATGGAAATAGAGGAGGAGGAAGAGGAGAAAGATTAAAAGGAGGTTCTGGTTGTGTTAGATTTAGAGATCTGGCAGGGAAAGACTCAGAAAGGAAGGAACCATTAGTCGACAAAGAGAAAAGCAGGAATCACATACAGATAAATTAATATAGATGATAAATAGCAAATAATACTTAGCAAAATCACAAAATTATAAAAAAAAAAAGCTAGTTCCGTATACAGTCAAACTTTTATTTATTATTAGTTAACCTTTTTAATTGTCCTAAAAACTATTATTGCATCATACGGCTCAACATTTTCGCTCTCATCTACAATATTGTTTTCTTTTTATATGCAACAACTGTATGAAATGTGAGGATTAGAGTTTCATATCGTTCAGTGGTTAGCGAAGCAATATCTTGAGTTGTATGTGTGGGCTGCCTCAGTTCCTTAGCTTGACTGAGTTACAAAGGTGTCTGCTTAATTGAACACTACCATATGGAGACTGCAATTATCCCTCTCTGAAAACAGATAAGTCATCAGTACATAAGTCACCGCGTCTTGTTTGTCATTTGTCTTGCGCTGGGACTTGCATCTCTCTCTCTCTCTCTCTCTCTCTCTCTCTCTCTCTCTCTCTCTCTCTCTCTCTCTCTCTCTCTCTCTCTCTCTCTCATCTCCAGTGTTGTGTTCTTCGCTTGGAAAATCAATAATGTTATGGAAGGGATTTTGAATCTAATGTTATGTGGAGTAAGAAAATGTGACCACTTAAAAAGGTAATGTGACGGGTAGCTTCAGGTTCTAAAAATATAATGTTATAGAATTACTTCTGTGATATGAAAACCAACACCAGTAGGAGATTAATCTTTAATCCTTCATTTCTTTCTTTTTTTGGGAAGCGCTAAATGATTGTTATTTTATTACTTTTATATACCTTTTTGCTAGTTTCATTCGCATGTATGAAAAAAATAGGAATTTTTCTTCACTTAAAAGTACTTGTTTGGACAATGTAACAGATATCACAAATTCTTCATTCCTTGCTTTCACGAAAACTAAAACATGCAAACAGATTTAGAGGGATTTTTTTTTTTATTGCCTTCATATTTGCCAATTATTTTTAAACTGAACCTGAAATCGGCCATATATGAACACTAAATGCACGTCTTCTTGGAGATAATATTTACTAATCACCATCTTTCATTTTCAGGTGTGTGTGAGATACTGCAGCTTCTTGAGCCTCTAACATTGGTGAGTGTTGGAAAACTTATTGGTTATCCTCTTGCAGTGACGGATCTTCTACGGTAAAAAAAAAGTATGTAGTTTTACCATAAGGCATAAGAACCTGTGTAGAAAAAATTGGGATGTAGAAGAAAAAAAAAAACGTAATATACAAACACAGAGAAAAAATTAAGCTTGTATAGAAACTCTTTGGAAATGGAGTGGAAAAAGAACGATCTTCCACAACAGACATGCGTAATAAGATAAATCTTTCATAGAAACTCGTAGTAAGGAGGACAAAAATAAGACAAAAACAAAAACGCTAAAAATTGAACTAGCAAAGAACATAAGAGCATAAAGAAATAAAGAGAATACAAAACTCCAAGTTGATTTATGCTAGGCAACTCATGAACTCTTGAAACCTGCCCTTTTCATCATCAGTAAATTTATTGAGCCTCTTCTTGAAAGTATCTCATGTCTGCATTTAACATTCTCTTGCGAAGTTGGTCCCATTCATTTACGTCCATCATTTACATAGATTTGCTTATCTCCCTCATAAATCTGATCTTGTCCAGGTTTTATGCGTACGTAGGAGTTGTATCTTGTTCCCTGACTATAAGAAGCAAGGAAGCCAAATAACGTATCATATGCTGCTGCTCTCTTGTGGTGTGTCAGTGATCATCTTCCCTCTTGTTTGCACCTTAAGCTTTTCGTCAGTATTCTCTTACATTTTTTCTTTTTTTCATTGTATCTCTTCGGCTTCTCTTTGTCACCCCCTTTGAATATCACGCCGTCTCGTCACCATTCTCGTGTCTCTCTTCCTCTCTCCTTGTCACTTTTCTCTTGTGTTACTTCGTCTCTTCTTGTCACCATTTCCTTGTATAATTTCGTCTCCTCGTCACTGTGCCCTTGTATAACTCCATGTTTCCTCGTCACCACTCCGTATCACTTCATTTCTCCTCCTAAATGTTCCCGTGCATTATTTTGTCTCTTCCCCACCAAACCTTTATATCATTTCGTCTCTCCTTGTCACCATTTCCTTCTTTAACTCCATATTTCTTCGTCACCGTTCCGTCCTACTCCAGATTTCCTCTTTGCCATCCCCTTGTACCACTTCTACTCTGCTTCTCGTCACCAGGACCATGTATCCTCCTCGCCTTCTTTCAGAACAGTAACAACAACTACAACAGCAATAATTTCAACACGGGTATATACACTCTCATGCTTAACTGTCACTATCTTGGCCACTGCGCCCCTCGTCTCACGCCTGCGCTTACCTGGGCCGACAACATAATTGCAGCCTTTGCTGGGGGAAAAAAAGGTTGGAGGAGAGAGAGAGAGAGAGAGAGAGAGAGAGAGAGAGAGAGAGAGAGAGAGAGAGAGAGAGAGAGAGAGAAATACCGTCACTTGTCGAGTTACAGAGAAGTTCCTTGACTGTGACGCACAAGGATGTCTATGTGAAGGACGCGCCGCTGCTTCTCTCTCTCTCTCTCTCTCTCTCTCTCTCTCTCTCTCTCTCTCTCTCTCTCTCTCTCTCTCTCTCTCTCTCTCTCTCTCTCTCTCTCTCTCTCTCTCTCTCTCTCTCTCTCTCTCTCTCTCTCTCTCTCTCTCTCTCTCTCTCTCTATATATATATATATATATATATATATATATATATATATATATATATATATATATCTTCCTTTTCTT
>NC_087177.1:10374308-10406808 GCF_035594125.1 Scylla paramamosain
GGGCGGGGCTTCCGGGCTTCTCTGCCTTCCCATTGGTCTAATATTTGGCGGGAGTGAGTTTGATTGGGAGTCTAACGGAAGGTGGGTGGTGCAAATGCACGCGCGTAGGTCTTTCAGCCCCGGCACGCGCAGACGCATTTCGTTACCGCCACGGCAGGAGAGATACAGTGGTGCGCCGAAACCTTGAATATCGGCGGTACATTTTGAAGTGTTAAGGTCAAGCAACGTGACGAAATTGAATCTTGGTCTGCGAGTAATGCTACGAATGTTGTGAGGCTGTGCTTGTGTTAGAAGTATGTGAGAGGAAGGGCGAGGAGAGGCCAGTGATAGCAACCAGTGGCGGAGGTGGTGGTGGTGATAGTGGAGGAAAAGCAATGTCGCGGGAGGTGGCAATCATGCAGCGGCCCATCAAGGTGGAGGTGCACAGCCCGGTGAAGCCTGAGGTGCTGAAGCCTTCCAACACGCCCAACATCCTCGGCACCAGCAAAGCTTCCTCCATGGCCAGCAAGGCGATCACCAACACCCTCGGGAAGATCACCTCGAACTCCATTACCAGAACAACAAACAGCAATAATCTTAGCATCAGTAAAGACACGACAGGGAGAGTGAACCAGAAGCTACAAACGAGTAGCCCCAAGTCAGTCGTGATCTCGTCCTCATCCCTCGCGGCAAAGTCTCCTCTGAAACCTCTACTGCCCATCAGACCTTCCCCAACACCCAAAGTTTCTATAGCCACCTCTCGTTTAGCCCATCGCTCTCCACAGTCTCTCAGCACCTTCGTCAGAACTCCCTCCGCGGGTTCCTCTTCTCTCTCCACGTCGGCAGCCTCGCCCTCCTCTGCCTCCGCCTCCAGTATTTCGCCAGTGAAGTGTCGCAGAAGGATTAACTACAGTGATTCCGATGCGCCTGTGCCCGTGTCGAGGAGAAACGCAAGGGAACGCAACAGAGTCAAGCAGGTGAGCAATACTGACTTTGGTAGATATTCAGAATTGAGATTAAATACTTACCTGATTAGTTTAATTTGTTCTGTAGCATAAAAGCATGGTATTTTTCATTTCCAAATCTACGTATGTACCATAGTTTCATTAATATTTGGAATTGACATGAAATATTTACCTCATCAGTTATGTTTGTCCTATCATATTAAAGTATGATATTTCTTTTATTTCTAAATCTATATACTCTACTTTCACTAGTATTTGCAATTGCTATACTGATTTTCACTTTCTGACCAAGAATTCTGTGGACTTAATCCAATATTTTCATGCATTCCCTTTTGATCTTGAAACGGCAGCATACGTGACCAGACCAACATATACACACTTGAACACCAGATAACATAACTGGAACATTTAAAACAACACGGGTGCATGCATCTCGCCCTCACACAGGACGACCCTCCACCGTGCCCTAAAGACAGCCCCTCCCTTCCTGCTGCAGCTGAGCACGACAAACCTTTGTGTTGGCCGCTCCATAGTGATGCTGGCCCAGTGTTGCCGCCTCGCCCTCCTCCATCTGGGCGGGCGGGGGAGCAACAGTTCTCCGGCGGGTATCGATCGCGCCGCTCCTCTCCGTCTCACCACAGCTGCCGTCAGGGGTGAGGGCCTTGCTCCCCCACTGGTTCCTGCCGCGCTACCTTCTGTTATCTCCTCTCGTCTGGATTATCGGCTTACTCTTACCCGGCGTTATCGGATGAGAAGAGGGCGATTTGCGCACGCTATTGGATAATGAAGTACCTAACTCTATTACTCTTATGCCATTTATTCACGTTTACGTTTAGATTCTTGTACAATAATTATGCGCGATAGGTATTGTAGTGGTGTAAAATAGTTGTGATAAGAAAAATAAGAGAAAGGAATAGTCTTTCTTTGACGCTAGAACTATTCGTTAACATCAATAATTATTAGCCGGAATTATTGCAATGGTCTAAGAAGGAAGTCATGTCTGACTATTGCGGATAATTGTTGGCAAATTATATAATTCGATCCATAACTGCTGTTCATGTGCGAGTTGTGTGTGTGTGTGTGTGTGTGTGTGTGTGTGTGTGTGTGTGTGTATGCCCGGGTGCGCATTAAATTTTTACAGCTATTTAATACGGTGTAATAATTAAATGCGTAGTTAGACTTCAGCACGGTACTTGTTACTGAACTACGTAGTGCTTGGTTGTGTCTCCCACCTTACAGTGCCAAGTTTGATGAAGACGTAACATTTCACTTCACTACACACACAAAGAATCCTTACGTTTTCATGTCTGTCAAATATCGTCGGGACAAAGTACTTTTCATGCATTACTTTATAATTCTACATGCTGATTTTTCTTCTTGAAATAATGAAATATGCAACGAAATTAATGAAACTGCTCTTGTCTCCTGAGTCCCTCTATTTTTCCTCTTGTACTTTTCTCCTCCAGTTTGTGCGTGCATCCTCTGAATCTTTACTCGAATATCTTGGTCTCTGTAGTTTCCCGTTGTACTTTTTCTTCTCCAATTTGAGATTTATCATCATTGCAACTGCTTCTTTCATGGGCTTTCACACTTCCTTCATTCCACGACCTTCCCTTCCTTTCTCAATTTTTTTTCATCTACCTTTCATCTTTCCCTCCTTCTTCCTCTCCCTCCCTCCGAACCTCGTGAGGGAAGGAGGTCAAGGCTGGTCCGGACAAAGGGACGGGAAGGTGGTCCAGTCCCCTGTGCTTCGTCCCTCCGTCACGTTTCTCTCCGCTGCGCCTTGTCTCACCGAACATACTTTATAGTTTTCCATGTCTTACGCCGTTACTGTTTCCCGTCTTATGTACGCAGCTTACTATGTTATATGTATACATAGACAGTATTCGATCAGTAATCTGCCGAAGCCTCTCGTAAATTATAACGATTCTTGCTGCTCAAATAGTAGTGGATATATTATTCGTCGGTTCGTCTATCAAAGGTCAAATATTAAAATTCTTTTATACTGAAATTTCCTTTTCAGCAAAGTTATTTTTAGCAGCACAAGGTTTCCGTTGAATGTCCTAGTTTGAATGTGTATTTTATTTGTCTTATTCAGGTGTCCCAAGGGTTTGCTCTCCTAAGGCAGCACGTCCCTCAGGCTGCAAGGAAAAAGAAGATGAGCAAGGTGGAAACTTTGCGCTGTGCCGTGGACTACATTCGGGGGCTGCAGCTGCTGCTGGACAGTGACCCTCCGTCCCAGATGCCGGGGCCCTCTCCTGTCTCTGCCGTCCACAGCTTCCACCACCATCACCATCACCAACAGCTGCAGCAACAACAAACCCAGGTGTTCCTGCAGCCTCCACACGCCATAGAGCCGCATATCCTCAAGCTCCCAGTGGCCGACGAGACCTTCCAGTCTCCAGTCTCTCTCAGGTAGGCGAGTCCCCAACCAAGGGCCGGTCGTATTTCCGGTTGGTTCCGATATTGATCTGCCGTCAAGGTCACGGGGACAGTGAGCGGTGCGTGCACCAAGGATTAGAACATAATGATAAAGGAGAGTTTACAGAAGGTTCCAGAATGTCACTAACGGCTTGGCTCTTCCACACAGATATGACAGTGTCACCGGAACCTTCTTCAGGACTTCTCCCACTGACTCTGAGGGCAGCCAGTCCCCCGCCCACTCCTTCCTGGACAAGCATCCTTCCCCGCCCAACGCCACGCCCTCGTCCTCCTTAGGTGTGGGTGTGATTAAGACTGAAAACATTGATGGCAAGTCGTATGGGCGAGAGGAGCAAGACCTGTTGGAGGCGCTGGCCTGGTGGCAACACAACATCCATCCATAGTGACTGAGGCAGAGTGAAGGGTGAGGGTGGTGCTGTGAGACAGGAAGCAGGCAGGAAAAGGGTTGATTTATTTATGATGAGTAACCCCTAGTGTGTGTGTGTGTGTGTGTGTGTGTGTGTGTGTGTGTGTGTGTGTGTGTGTGTGAGAGAGAGAGAGAGAGAGAGAGATGGGGAGTTTCATGCACGAATGCATTGTAAAGTGCAAACATCCGTATCATTTATCCATTTTCTTATTACACTGAATATTTAAAAGTTTTACCAAACCCTTGAGAAAATGTGTATATCATACGTAAGCTGCTTCTTATCCGAGTGATAGCGAGGAAACTGCATCGGAGCCACATCGGTCAGTGAAGGCCTGACTAAAATATGAATCATTGAAGACGAATGCACCACACGAAAATGTTCTCCCTCACGACGATTTTACTGCCCTGTTCAGAGCTGCCTCGGGATCCCGCAAGGTAAATAGTGTCCGTATGTGTTCATAGAAAGATCTTTCAGTTATTTATCCTTTACTCGATCACTGCCTCTTCCTTAACAGGTTGCTATTCTAGTCCAGACCGAGAGAGTGAATCTCGGGTCGCTCACAAGTAACACGAACTGTACTATTTATGCCTTAGGTCTCCAGGACACACAAGTTGCTTTATATTCATCACATAATATTTATTGAACTATAAACTGTACATATGTAACACACTTATAATTTGAAACGTGGTAATGTATTTACTGATATATAGTCTTAGCTACATTGATGAAAGCAGTGTTTACACGAGCAAGTTATTCCTGAGTGCCTTATGACTCGTCCAGTAGCTGAATCATCAACAACGAGTGAATGTTTGCACAGTAAATGGATTTATTCTCACCGTGTTTTCTTTGTCACCTCTCCTAGACTGTGTGGAAAGTGCATGGACTGTGAAAACACGTGATGATTCTTACTTCAAATATATTTACGTATATACTCATATGCGTATTTCCACTGTTGATATTGCAGATGCTCTGTGGTGAAAGTGTCTATGAAATCACAACACTTAAAATAAAATAGAAGCTGTATCCGTTGATATTTTGCAAACGAAAGTAGGCGTGTAATGTACGATAAATTGCCATGAAGTCCAAGTGTGGCAAATCATATTAGACTCGAGGTGTCAGCGAGCCGCATGACCCCTGCGTGGCTGCTGGGAAGAATGTATGCAGCCTTGGTCAGTCATGGCTTGCCACCACAACGGAGGCTGTTGATGAAAAGTTTATATTTTTTTTAAGATTGTGTGTGTGTGTGTGTGTGTGTGTGTGTGTGTGTGTGTGTGTGTGTGTGTGTGTGTGTGTGTGTGTGTGTGACGAAAGAATATTTTGTTATAATTTGTGTGTTGCTTGAATGTAAATATGCGATTGTATTTTCCTGATTTATTGACCGGTGATTCTTTTGTGGAAAAATTTTATTACTGATACATCATGATGTGGTTATATTGCACCAGCTTTCATGAGCAAGAATAAGCATTAGAAGATTACTGAAGTGCCACACACCAAAGATGTGAAATATGCAGTAGGAATAAACTGTAAGAATCCAATGATGTCAATACAGATTATCAGAGAGAGAGAGAGAGAGAGAGAGAGAGAGAGAGAGAGAGAGAGAGAGAGAGAGAGAGAGAGAGAGAGAGAGAGAGAGAGAGAGACCCATACATACGTACATACATACATTCACACAGCTGTAAAGATAAGAAAAGTGACCAGGAAGTCCTTGTTTCCGGCCTTTCTTCCTCACCTACACCTGCCGATGTGGTGGAGGCATGTTCTCTCCGCCACGCCATCAAGTCAAAGAATGAGGCAGTTGATGATTGGAAACTTTTTTTTTTAATGCTTATTGTAATTCTTGTCATCTCTCTCTCTCACAATCTTTCTAACATAATAAATGGGAAGTAACTCAGTCCTCCCTGCATCTTGTATAAAATTAGCATCATTTGATTATTTACTTATATATTTATTTTCATGTAACTTTATCATACAAGATCTTTAACTTTTCAATGGAATGTGATTTACGAATTGTGACTTGAGAGTAGAGCTTTGTGATATTCATACATATGTTCAATCTGACAGACAGACGGACATATTATAGGAAGAGACAGGCAAATGGACAGAGGACTACAGATAAAAAGACAAGCAGAAAAAAATGATGTACAGGGACACACACACACACACACACACACACACACACACACACACACACACACACACACACACACACACACACACACACACACACACACACACACACACACACACACACACACACACTCTAATCCTTTCATACTACAAATAGTTATTTATTTCTTGGCTTTCTCTCCTCAGTTTCCCTTTCTATTCTTCGATTTAACTTGAGGTATCACGTGTTAAACTGAAGATTTATATATATATATATTTTTTTTAATGTGTTATCTTTCAGTTGGCTCCTTCAACATTTTATTGGTAACTCTGCCACCATTCGAAGTGAAAATGATAAGATTCGCCTCTGTGATCTCGATGAGTTTAGTGATGTTTTTGATTGCAGTAACCACTAGTATTATGTGCCACTCAGTAACGCCTTTCTTATAATATCTTGTAAAACCTGTATTTACCTATTATGTGCCATCCTTTTACGACTCAAAAAAAGCTCGCTCATTGCGTATTAGAGGTTTATATCAACGTGGGTAATTTTAGTGTTCAGTCTAGAATGGGTTGTTCCTCGATGCACTGGTATGAAGATCCGTGGATATACTTGATAAAAAGTGGCTTGACGCTTGAGACATTATTTTTATATCCCTTATCTGTTTTAGTGGCAGTGCATTTTTTTTAAACTTCATATATCGTCGAGATAATTATGATATAAATCTTTGAGAGGATTCGAATATATTTGTGGCACGTTATGGATTGCTTGGTAAAGAATGCAGAAATAAAGAAAATAAAGAAAATAAATTAAAAGAAAAAGAAGAGAAACTGCTAGAGACGATAAACACATTCACAGTCCCACAGAAATATATATATATATATATATATATATATATATATATATATATATATATATATATATATATATATATATATATATATATATATATTTTTTTTTTTCCTTTCCTGTGCCTTTTATATGGAATTATACCCAGCAGGCAAGAGTAGGCTTCCACTTGATGAAAAATACTTCCAGCCGCCATTTTGAAAGTGACTTCCTGCGGTGTTCTATATGAATACATGCCAAGACCCGCTGAGAGTTCAGGAGCCGCGCATATTGCTTTATTCTGACAGCTCACCAGGTGGGCAGGCAGCTTGTAATTCAGTCGGTTAGTGCTCAGCTTAACCCCATGACTGCAACAGATCCTTCTCAACTTAGTATTATAATCTTGTACAAGTCTAGATGAAGGTCTTTAAAGATTGCACTCAGAGCAAATGATATCATGGAACATCGAGTGAAGTATTTAAAAACTTATAGTTAATATTTGACGTGTAAAGTTGTTTAGGGTTACTGAAAATAAAATTATATATGTCAGTAGAAGTCATATGGTTAACACACTGACTTTGCACGATATATTCTTCAAACCATCGCCTTTCACATCCTTCCCTCCGGCCACACGTTCCCAAAGAGCACTCCAATGCTGCTCACCACACCCTTCCCTTGTATAGTTAGCGGTGCATCCTGCTCAGTAGTGTAACAGCTATATAGTTATACCTCATCACACCCGCTCCCTCTAATGGCATTTCTTTCTTTCTCTCACTGTGCTCTTATTTCTGCTTCCCACACCCTTTTCACGTGCACGTATCAATTCTCATACCAGGGTAATGCTAATGTATGTAATCTCGCCACCTACACGACTCCCCACTCCAAGCTCTTCTCTATTTAGCTTCCACGGGGCATTCCCATCCTTCCTACAACGATGCATCAGTACCTCTGCGTTCTTTCACCGTCAGCACTAAGAATCCTCGCTATGCCTATAAGTAGTATTGCCCTTTGGTTATAGATATGCCTTTTTTATCATTATTAGTCGAAGCGTCTACGTATTAGTTTATGATGAAGTGAAAAGAAAGTATTTAAGTATAGCTTTATGTTAAGAAATAATTGCTTTTTCCCCGTCTAAAAACAGAAATAAAGTAAAATACTGTATGAGGATTTTTCTTTATTATCTGTGTAGTTTAAATTTTCTCTCTCTCTCTCTCTCTCTCTCTCTCTCTCTCTCTCTCTCTCTCTCTCTCTCTCTCTCTCTCTCTCTCTCTCTCTCTCTCTCTCTCTCTCTCTCTCTCTCTCTCTCTCTCTCTCTCTCTCTCTCTCTCACACACACACACACACACACACACACACACACACACACACACACACACACACACACACACTAGAAATCTAGTTCAGACCATCCTGTGAGTGGCGCTTCTCCGACACTCTCTCTCTCTCTCGCTGCCTTGCTGGTGTCCGCCACGCACCTCATGCACGAAACGCGACCTGTATTTAACGCGTCAACAAGAGAACGTGTTGGGCGACAATCAGGTTACGGTACGGACCTCCCTCTTAGCGCTACAGAGATGTCAGAGTCAATTTAGAAAGCGACATTGATGCATTGATCTCCCGTGATAATAAGTTCTCAGTTTACCACGAACGGGAAGACCTATTGAAAGTTGAGCCTGCCTTGGTACTTGCTTATCAACTGACACACACACACACACACACACACACACACACACACACACACACACACACACACACACACACACACACACACACACACACGTTTAATTTACTACTGTACCCTGGAGGCTCAGGGCAAAGGAAATGATATGATATAAAAAATAAATTAATTGACAGAGACCTTCGCCCGGAGCATCCCTATTGATTCGGGTCCTGAGCATCGGATAAACACTACCAAATTCACCTCCAATTTGTGGTTGACCGCTGATCGCTGCACACAACCATAGTCTTTGATATTCACGATCCGCGTCACCCCTGCGGCGGGAGTGCGTAAAGCCGTGTTTCCCCTTTCTCTGAGCCTCTCCTCGCACGGGCACCGCGGCCGCCTCCCCTACTCCCTGCGGCTAGCGGAGCAATTATCGGTGGTCCTGATGCGGTAATTATTGCGCAAGTTTTACCTTTAATGGTTTTATTTTTACGAAGGCTGATGGCGCCGCCCTGTGTAAAGTTCCTCTCCAGCAGGCGTCGGGAGTGGCGGCGGTGCGTGCCAGGGGTGAGAGACGGCGGCCACCCCTCGCAGGCGGTACTTAACTGCAAATTGATGGAGATAAGATGCTCTTTTGTTGCACCAGCGAACCTGTTACTTGAGCCTCAAGCACACTTTATTACACTTTATTACATTTGACTTTTTCTTTTTCCAGTTGTTCGTTTATCAGCACTTTATTGTGTAGTGAATTTTTATATATGTAAATAAATTTCTGGTCTATGTAATTGGTACATTGTTTCCTTGTTGGGTTCTGCTAATGATATAAAGCCTCGAATACTTACATACATTTGGATCAGTTATAAGTGTACTGGTGAGCGGTGAAACTGTGGTGTCACTCGAGGACAGGCTGCTGACCAGGCGATGATAAACTTGGCACGAGGTATCGCCGTCTCGACACTCTCTTCTTCTATTTGCTTTCTACACTGGAAGTTTTTAATATCGTGATTCTTAAAGATAGAAAACCATGACGCAAGTTCTTATGGTTCACATTTCGCTGCTCTTATTGATTTATGCTATGTAGACGATATAAACTGCCTGCTTTATCTGTGGAGTTTCTTATATAATGTACTTCTCTATATTCTTTTTAAACACTTTTCTTTTCGGACTGGCATCTTCAGTGGGATCTTTTTCCTCTTTTTGCAGCCGTTGGTCAGAACCTCCCTTTATTAAAAATAAGTTTCACACAAATAATATCAGTTATTATAAGATGCTGCTCAAGTACTTTCCATACTTTCATTGTGATTGCTCAAAGTCAATTAATTTCTGCTTTTTTTTTTGCCACTTCATTCGATTACTGCTTTTTTCCTTTTTTCTCTCTTATTATACTGTGTACAACATAATCAGATCATCGGTGTAGATGTAGAAAGTGCAAGTTAGCGTGAACCATACAAAAATTTTCAGTAACATGCCACGAAAATCCAGTAAGGTTTTGGTTCAGAAAAGAGACACAGAAACCCTTGTTGAAATGGCCCAGATATAACATAATAGAATCCTCGTAATGACTTTGATAAGAAGGCAGCTTAGATAAAAGGTATAAAAAATATATATGGAAGAACCGAGTGTTACATTAATAAAACACATTAACTGAGAAAAGAATATGAGAAAGAAAAAACATACATAATGAGAATATATAAAATAACCTTGTCTTTCATTAATTAATAAAGTACATTACCTAACAAAAAAAAAAGAATACACAATAAAGAAGTATATAGAACCTTGTGTTACATTAATAAAACACTTTATCTAAGAAAATAATAATTAAAAATACATAGAAGAACAAAGCATTACATAAATAAAGCAGATCACCTAAGAAAGTGAAAAAAAAAAAAAAAAAAACATGCACACAAAATTAAGTTACGAGGTGCGCCAGTCTGCACCTCACACACACCTGCCCCTGTCAACACCTCCCTTATAAATGGTTTAGCAAAGACACATGACTTCCCTACACCAACAAATGATCTCAGGACGACATTCGCCAGAACCTTTATTGTAGTGTTTAGTGGTGAGCCTCTCCATTGTGTGCGTCCCTGGCCTCCTCGATCCCCGTCCCTAATGGCGAGGCGGCGCAATCACACTGGGCTAGGCCTGGGAATTACCGAGACGAGGCTGAAGGTGTGAGAGAGAGAGAGAGAGAGAGAGAGAGAGAGAGAGAGAGAGAGAGAGAGAGAGAGAGAGAGAGAGAGAGAGAGAGAGAGAGAGAGAGAGCAGGCAGACAGACAGGCATACTCGTACAGAAGAACAAAGGCAAAGACAGAGACATGCGACTACTTAAAATACATGCTGGCAAAGAGACAGGCAAACAGACACAGACGGCGAGGAAAAAAAGACTGGTATGACTGCTAAACACGTTGGGAGGTAATCATAAGAATATTCTCTAGTCTTGCAGTCGTAACCAGCACAGGTACAATGTGTATAAACTTAACCTAGGTCTTGGGTGTAGATCTATTGAAAAAAAGTAATAATAAAACCAACATGAAAACATTAATAAACTAGTGAAACTTGTTTGGTGGAAGCTTGCAAGGTAGCTTAGTATAATTTTTTCGTTAGAGATAGAGAACAAAAATATTGTTAATTAATGTGTAGATACCTTTCGTCTAGGAGTGGTTGGTTAGGTCAGTTAAACAATTATCTATCATTAGTAATATTAATGGTAATGATGACACTAATAATAATGATGATGAAATGATGTTGATGACAATGATAAAAATAGTTCTGATGAACGAGACTTTTATTTTTACACACACACACACACACACACACACACACACACACACACACACACACACACACACACACACACACACACACACACACACACATACATATATTCATAGATAAATTTTATTTACGGGTATTGACAGGTATATTGCAGGTACGCTTATTCATATTACATAGTACACAAATACTAACAAAACACACACTACAAATAATTCACCAGCACTTTATTATAATAAATTCAGTCCGCAAGATATATCTAATACATGCACAAATCCTACCTTGACTATCCACACACACACACACACACACACACACACACACACACACACACACACACACACACACACACACACACACACACACACACACACACACAACCAGAGATGGATAGATAAATAGATATTTTATTGACCACAACAATTTTACACGCTATAAATAACTAGAACCTTCAAACTATATAAAAATTATGTCAATCCCAATGCCTGTTATACACAAATATATACATACCTATAGTCCACATAACAGACGATGACTTTTTTCATACAGGTATGTCGGTTCCTATAGGTGTGTGTGTGTGTGTGTGTGTGTGTGTGTGTGTGTGTGTGTGTGTGTGTGTGTGTGTGTGTGTGTGTGTGTATGTTGTGACGCGCCGTGGGGTTGATTCAGGACGTGGCGGGCGGTGGTTCTGCAGGTTAAGGGAGGAACAAAGTGGCGGCCGATCAATATTATTTGCGAGGAAAAGCATCTGGGAGCACACAAAGGCGAGGGGTCCGCGTGTGGCCCACCCTCATTTGTTTCTTCCTTTACCCTCGAGACAGACGGGTAATTTATCCATTGTTATAAATGTCTTTTTTTTTTCCTGTCGTTTTTCGTCTCTCTCTCTCTCTCTCTCTCTCTCTCTCTCTCTCTCTCTCTCTCTCTCTCTCTCTCTCTCTCTCTCTCTCTCTCTCTCTCTCTCTCTCTCTCTCTCTCTCTCTCTCTCTCTCTCTCTCTCTCTCCCTTCGCTGAACGCCGGCGTTCAGCTTCTCATGGTCAATGTTGAGGAAACCACATGTAATTTTCTTTCTATTACTGTGATTGAAGCTTAGAATTTCAAGATACGTGTTGCCATTCAGTGGAAATATTGGTCAGTTTGAAGGCGGTCATCGAGCTACCAAACACCAAACTTGTCTTCGTCCTGCGGTACAAACTTAGCACTGAGAGGTACGACAGAAATGGCAAGGTTGTGATTTCCTTCTCTCACTAAGTCACTCAACTGCTTAATATGTTTTGAACTGGTCAGCTTCTGCTCTTACAAAAGAATGATTTTTTTTACTTTTGTACGGATAAACTGATCTAATATTTTGTATTCTTACTTTTATTTTAGAGAGAGAGAGAGAGAGAGAGAGAGAGAGAGAGAGAGAGAGAGAGAGAGAGAGAGAGGAGAGAGAGAGAGAGAGAGAGAGAGAGAGAATGTTTGTGATGCTGCTACTCTGCTCCCACCTATGAATTATTCTCAATCCAATAGATTAATTTGAATGCTGGTGGTGTGTTGCGGCCTTGCTGTTACTGCGTGTGGCATGTTTGATCCGGTGTGTTGGTGTCACTCATTCGCGACAGAAATCGTTCAGTTTCATCAGCAAGAAGTCCATGACCTAAGATTTTCAGCTGTTAAGGGAAAAGTGCAGTTCTTTTAATATCGTTCGGAAATTTGATGGAAAGTTTAAAGGAATTTAATATATTGCTAAGTTAAATATGTTGTGAGTGTCCTGGTCGGTAGTTGGGATGCGAACAGTTTGTCTTGCAGCGTGGACGGGGACTAAGAGACTACCTCAGCGTCTAATGTCTTGCGCAAAGAGAACACAGCAGGTGTGAACGTGGTAGGAACACAGAGGCAGCCCGACGCGGCAGCTCCGCCAAGGCCGTCTGTTGACATGAACTCGACGTTGGAGTGTGGTGCGCAGGTGCTAATGACTTCAACTCACCTCGGGTGGCGGAGTCGGCACCGAGTGACTCTGGGATTGTGCGTAATGAAGTAAAGGAGACGCAGGATGTACGGATCGTGTGCGTCCAGACTTCAAGGACGCAGCGCCGTATAATTAAAAGAAAAAAAAGTAGATGTTTTATACAGAGAAATATTAGAGGGCAAGGGAACGAGCGTGCGAGGAATGTGAATGTTAAGTGGGTTGCGGGGAGTCAGTCATATTTGAGGGTTTCACTAGCCCAGCTTGACGTACTCAGATGCAGCAGTTAATTGTTCAGGCACCATTTAAACCTGGTTGACGTTTCCATCCATCACAGAAATGAGGCCAAGCCAACACGGGGCCTCATGACGAAAGCTCGAGTTGAAGAGAGGAGGTGCAGGTGTGTGCCAAAAGGAGGCAGGTGTGTAGTTGAAGGCAGGCTTGGATGGAGCAAGAGGCTCGTACCCACCCTGCGTGCGCGACCGAGGCGCCCTGCTTCAGCTGCTGCGCTCCATAAAGTCACGGTCACCAGGAAGCAGAGAGAAGTTTAAGTGCATGGAATACGTGGGAAAATTGACCTGATGATAATCTCTCAGTGTAAGGGTTGCTCTCTTAACTTATTTGGTAATGGAGCCTCAGGTATTTTGCTAACATCCTCAGTACCATCTTACCACAACGCCATCATGCTCGCTGTAAAATGATTATCCATAAACTGCCGGAATGGCCGCAGGTCCAAGGTGACGCAGGTACGGGTGGCGGTTGTGCGCAGCGCGGGGATAGGATAGCCTGTGTAGCCGCCGCTGCTGGTGGTGACATGGCGGGCATGACTGACATCCAGCTACTGCGAATATAAGTTTAGTCATGGACAGACTTATCTGCCACATTGATCTTGGCGGCGACAGGTACAACGCTTGGTACACTAGTAAGCCGTAGCTCAGTAGGTAGCAAATTGACCATGTTTAGCGAGGCGTGTAGCAATTACGCTCCGGGAGACGGTAGTGGTCTGTACGTGTCTCTCTTTCTCTCTCTCTCTCTCTCTCTCTCTCTCTCTCTCTCTCTCTCTCTCTCTCTCTCTCTCTCTCTCTCTCTCTCTCTCTCTCTCTCTCTCTCTCATACAAGCATCTCCAACACTTTCCTCACCACCACCACCACCACCACCACCTCCTCCTCCTCCTCCTCCTTCTCCTTCTCCTTCTCCTTCTCCTTCTCCTCCTCCTCCTCCTCCTCCTCCTCCTCCTCCTCCTCCTCCTCCTCCTCCTCCTCCTCCTCCTCCTCCTCCTCCTCCCTCTTCATTCGTCCCATTTCCTCTTTACTTGTAAGTCCATAAAAAAAGTCAGAAAAAAAAACGTGTCTAGTCTCCAGGTCGGGTTGTGCCTCTCAGCCACGCCATAAAGCCCTCATTAGGGAGCCACTGGAGGAGGAGGAGGAGGAGGAGGAGGAGGTAAAGGAGGAGCAGTGTGTGTGTGTGTGTGTGTGTGTGTGTGTGTTTTCCGTCTTTTTTTTTGTCAGTATCTCTCTCTCTCTCTCTCTCTCTCTCTCTCTCTCTCTCTCTCTCTCTCTCTCTCTCTCTCTCTCTGTCTGTCTGTCTGTCTGTCTGTCTGTCTGTCTGTCTGTCTCTGTCTCTCTGTCTCTCTCTCTCATTATTTATCTAGTCACTGTTGAATTTCCACTACCTGCTTGACTTCTGTGCAATATTTTGACTTGTTCAGAGTCTGGCATCTCAGTGAACAGGCGACCTACTACTAGTGTTCATTCTTGTCTGTTCAACCTGATATGATTTAACTTCCACACGATTCTGAAAAAAAAGGTTAAATCAAAACATGCGATTTCATTTACTTTTAAGATTATATAAATTACCACATAGTTAAAGACCAGTTCCTATTTTTTTATGTTTTGTAATAGCGACGATTTGCGTATGTACTTTTATTGCAATCCGTTAGTTATTTATTTATATAGTTGCTTTTTTTTTATTTTCTATTTATTTATTTTTTTTTTAAAGGCGTAAAAATGAGATTGAGAGAGGAGGAATGTGACGTAGAGATAACCTGCGTCACCACAACGTACCTTCCCGTCCTCGTGCACCCTCATCGCCTTGGGATTAGCCGCTCATTGTGACGCCCCGACGCAGACCCTTGTCCAGGCAGGTGGCGGGGGAAGGTGTGGATGGCGAAGGGTAACGAGGGGTTGGTTGGACGGACCCACACGTGTGGCGGCGGAGGGACGACAGGCGATGGCTCAAGAAGAGACGAGTCATTAGTAGAGAGTTAAATGGAGTCACACTTCTCAAGGTTGCGTGAAGGTCAGAATAGGTATTGGGTGGTGTGTGTGTGTGTGTGTGTGTGTGTGTGTGTGTGTGTGTGTGTGTGTGTGTGTTTATGTCGACAAGCCGAGGTGCGTTATCTGCGTGATGAGCGGCTTTTTGTACTGCTGGCACTCCTACTGGTTTCTTATCAACCTTAGTGGATCTATGATGAGGCCAGATTTCATACGTGGGCAAACGCAGCAAATGCTGATTGTATGGGAAGCTTGATTTGCGTACTGCTTTGCTCTTTGTTCTGCAAATTTAACTACTTATTTGGTTTGGGATCATTGTTTGTTTAGTATTTCAAGAGAGTTACTGTTTTTTTTTTGGCATTAATGCGCACTAAAATACTAAGAATAGCACATAAAGTGATCCTTGCTGAGACTGGATGGACTGTAAATGTGTGTGTGTGTGTGTGTGTGTGTGTGTGTGTGTGTGTGTGTGCTGTAGTTGCATCAGTAAGGTGACGTCAAAGGCTCAGCTGCAGCAGGTCAGGGGCCGTTTGTCTGCCTTGTCTCTAAACGTGAAGGCCATTTCACTAGGAGGAAAATGTTTTCGTGTCTCCCATAGAGGGACACAAGGTGAAATAAAACACCTTCAATAACACACAAGTCCTTGACGTAAATTAAATGCATATTCAGTAAGCGAAATATGATATTGAAATTTAAATGCACGGCTTTTCCTATCGTATATCAAGTATATAGTTTCTGCTCATGTCAGTTGTAGTCTTGTGTAAAGAGAAACGTATCATTGTTTCGTTATATGCAATGAATAAGCAGAGACATTAGTTTACTTCATAAAAGAAGTCGTCTCAATAAGCGCAAGAAGAAAATAGTGACAAGATACCAGCTGACTCATGTGAAGATAAAACCAGATGCCACAAGGGTAGTAAAAAAAATTTAATGCACACAGGTATCAAAAATTCAGTATCAGTAGTTGTCACACGAGCCATCGCCCCAAACCTGTCTGGTTAGATACGTTATATCCTGAGGGTGCCACAGCAGATCATTCCGGCCAAGCAGCAGGTTCAGAGGAAACCAACGCTCGAGAATATTCCCTAAAGCATCCTCCTCCTTCATATTCCTGCCTTACCTCCGACACCTTATTAACTGGTTTGTTTACAATCTAAACAAAAGTTTTTTTAACCTTGATGTGCTGTTAGTGGTGGCAGGATATGTCCGGATATAAAACATGTAAGTAATTCGTTGTTTCATATTAACCTGATATGTTATACAGCTATATTTTTAATTAGTTATTATGGTTTTGGCCATTTCTGCTCACCTCTCCAGCTTTGTTTTATATATTGTTTTTAGTATGATAATGAGACCAGGCTTTCGACATGGCAGTGCTACTAATTAGTTATATGTGTGTGTATTTTTCCATCTTTCTTTTATACGTATTTTATTGTGATGATAACCAAGTCGTATTTCACACTTGTAGGATATCAATGTCAGTCAGCATTCTCAGCAGCACACGCCCTTCCCGGATCAAGTTTAGAGTCGGAAACAAAATTGCATCGCTGTAACTGTTCTCTCAATGAACGACGTGGGATTGGACAACACAGTCCACAGAGGGGTGATGAGGCAACAAAAGGGTAGGAACATTTTCAAATTGTTTCTATAGATGAATGAATAGATAGACAGATGGATAGATAGATAGTGAATAAATAGATAGATGAATAAATAGTCGGACAAAAAAAATGCAAATAATGTAAAATAAATAAATCTAAATAAATATAAAATACATGTAGCTCTTTTAACAACAATTAAAAAGATGTATACATACATACATACACACACACACACACACACACACACACACACACACACACACACACACACACACACACACACACACACACACACACACACACACACACACACACACACACACACGATTGAATATAACATACAGTGTAATTAACTTAACGACGAGTATTGCCTCAGACGGCAGGTGGCCGAACAAGGCCTAAGCAGGCTCCTCATGTCCCTCGCTGGCGTCAGGGTGGCAACGCGTCGGGAGGTTGCTGTGAAGTCAAGTTAGCTTAGACCACCGTCGTTGTAATGATGTTCCGTTCCGTCGGATGGTTGTTTTCAAGTCTTTTTTTTTTTTATCCGTTTTATTAAATGTATTGGATATGCGAAAGTATTTTTTATTTCAGGTATCAGATATGTTAAAATCTACGGTCAGTGAACGTATAATTTATATATATATATATATATATATATATATATATATATATATATATATATATATATATATATATATATATATATATATATATATATATATATATATATATTATATATATATATATATATATATATTTGTGTGTGTTTATCTGCAGTATCTGATAAGGTGAGGTCACACAAGACATACTGAATCCTTCCCGTTACTGGTTAGCACGAGCCTCGCTGGGCATCGCGGCAAACAGAGAACGTCTCATCACGTCCGCTGTCACCGCGGCCACACTTACCCAGACGGGAACACATCCTGTTTAGCCACACCAAAGAAGAGTAACACACGCTGCTGAGAAAAAGGGGAGTTTTTTTTTACTATTATTACTATTATTATTATTTTTCATCAACAGGTGAATAATTTGTGAGGATGGAAACTCAGGTTACGATTTTCAGCAACTCTCGTACCTCAGCCGTCCTGGAGCAGCTGGCCGGGCTGCACCTGTGACCTCTGGCTCTCGCCCCTCATTGGCTGGGTGTTCCACGGCTGCCACGTGCTAAGAACCAATCCCTGACGCCTCTTCTGTTGAAACTGTGCCAGCCCTACAGCCTCTCTACCTAAACGGAGGGGCATGACGGAGAAATGCATACCTACTGCAATTGTGCCGATTTTTCCTCGATGATAAAATCACTCCATCACAGTGTCGTCGCACCAGGTGGGGCGAAATGTCGAGGCCAAAGAATACCAAAGTAAACAACCTTGTGTGTCGACGCCGCACTCGTGCTCACCTGCTCTCCCTCAATGTCGACTTGTAATTGTTTCTAATTCTGTATGGGCGCTGTATGCTTCCTGCACACACGAAGCACTGAGGGTGGGGCAACGCGTGTGCTGTACCAATTACACTCACAAACGTGCACATACATCTTCTCCATACACACTGACACAGATAGAAAAAAAAATAGGTAAAGGCAAAAAAATTAATGGAGAGAGAGAGAGAGAGAGAGAGAGAGAAGAGAGAGAGAGAGAGAGAGAGAGAGAGAGAGAGAGGAGAGAGAGAGAGAGAGAGAGAGAGAGAGAAATCTTATGAAAAAAGAGTACGAGAAAACCAGATGGGCTTGAACAAAACCCCAGATAATGTTTCAGTATTTCCATTCTCTCTCTCTCTCTCTCTCTCTCTCTCTCTCTCTCTCTCTCTCTCTCTCTCTCTCTCTCTCTCTCTCTCTCTCTCCTCTTAGCGATAAAAGAAAAACAAACAAACAAACAAACAAACACAGGACCTCTCTAGTACAACAACAGCTCCCTAGTCACCTCATCTTGTGAACTTTAATACTGATAGTGGATTCTCGTGTTGTCAGTCATAGGGGATAGTTAATTTACGTATCTCTTCTCTCCTGTTCTTCCTTTCACTGGGCAACACAGAGCTAACCTTGACCCTACTCACACACTCAGTTCCACTCGGTTATGAAGATTTTTATGGTTTAGTTTTTGTGCTTCTGTCAAACATCCGGGAGAAAAAAAAACAAAAATGTGTTACTTTTATTTCTACTTACCATGATGGTAATGGTGTATGAATGAAATAAGTGGTTCTTTTCCTTTTTCTGTACAATTTGTGTGTAGCATGTTTTATATTCCAGTCAAAGTCTTAGAGGAAAAGCTTACAAATTTGCTACTGGTTAGTTAATTCAGCATGAGTTGTAACCATTTTTTACAAATCCTCGTTTTTTTGCATTTTTTTCTCTTTTTAACGGTCATACAGTAGTAGCAGCAGCAGCAGCAGCAACCGCAGCAGCAGCAGCAGCAGTAGTAGTAGAAGTAGTAGTAGTAGTAGTAGTAATAGTAGTGGTAGTAGTAGTAGTAGTCGTAGTAGTAGTAGTAGTACCCCGCCAAACTAGACTGACCAGTAGGTGGCCGACATAGTACTATCACACGTTAAGACAAAACTGGTCCCTCCACGCTCGCTGTGAGAGAAACAATGCAGGAGTAAAACCGTGGGATGAATTGAGGCAGACGTGAGTGTATGCACGTAATACTACCTCGTTAGTGCGTGTGGCCTAACTTCTTGCTGACTTTTTTGTCGTATTTTCTTTACACCATGGAATATATTAAAGTAAGGCGACTAGTGTGTGTGTGTGTGTGTGTGTGTGTGTGTGTGGTCGCATGCGTTCTCTTCTGTATCTATCTGCCTCTCAGCTCCGCCCTCCCTTTCATCACCACACCCATTATTTGTTAAGGCGGCAGGTGTGGGATTTGCATAAGCCCCACACATCAGTCTTTACCACCGATATATTCGTGTTCAAGTCAAAGGCACTTACTCTCTGCCATTCTTCAGCGTGATATCTCACAAAGGATTCATGACCGCCTGTCTGTGAAACCTGCAGATTACGTTTTCATTTGCCTGCTTATTTTTCATGTAGTATATAAAGGCTATGGGTGTTATTGAAGGGAAGAGTACATTTTCCTCCGGTCCCTGTTGGTTCTCTCCTTGGCACTCAGTTGTTTTTTTCTTGAGTCTTTCTTAATAGGTCAGTAAGCGTGGATGGAAATAACTTGGTGATTCTTTTGAATTTGGTCACATCTGACGCGTGTGTGTGTGTGTGTGTGTGTGTGTGTGTGTGTGTGTGGTAATAAATACTTAGGGAAACAAGTCACTTATGTTATTCTTTATTCTAGAAAACTGAAAATCGAAAATTTATAGATATGCAAGAAAATGCTGGTTTGAGGTGATTATTTCGTTTATATCCAAAACAAGTTCATTATGTTGCTCTGAGCGATAGCGGTTGCAAACTTCTCTCCTTTAACCATCACTTCGAGGATGTAACTGTTCCTTTCTTCGTCTGACTATTCTATTCTCGCTTTCCATAATTGAGGAAAGTTTATGCGTACAAAGCAGTTTTTATTAAAATTCGTAATCCTTTTGAAAATAATGAACAATAACATAAATGAGGTTTCTGTGCCATTAACACTTGAGTACTGAGAACTGGTCTCTTTCTTTATGCGACAACTTTTTTGTACATCGATAAATTCTGATGATGAAGGGTTCCGAATTTTTCTCACTTTTGCCAACGTTAAAATTTCACCAGAAATGTGCAACAGAAGCAGACTTTCTGTAACACCTCGGTGGGATTTCACTGATAATCATACACTGCAGACTTTGTCTGCAGTGTATGATTATCAGTGAAATCCCACCGAGGTGTTACAGAAAGTCTGCTTCTGTTGCACATTTCTGGTGAAATTTTAGGGTTTTACCTCAGGGTTTACTTTCTCCTCTCAATGGAAGCTGCGTTTAAAATATAAATAGTTAACGTGCATGAATATTACTGCTGGGTATTAGCTATTTAGAATACGAACAGAATCTAGAATATGTAGAAGTAACAATGAAACGTGCTAATTCAAAGTGCTTGGAAAACTCTAATAATATCTCGAACGTTAATTAGAGGTGGAAACAGCAGTAAGTATTCAGACGTAAAAATAACAAGATACATTAAACAAAAACAACATAAAAGCAGAAACATATGTTATGTATGTAATTTATTTTTTTCGCAGTACATACTTGGAAGTAGATATACCAATAAGTATTTTTTTATCCTGATATGTCCCATTCACATCTTATCACTGTTATAAGTAATGGCAATCCGGCAGCCCTTAGTGATTTGTTAACAGCAGCAGTGCCAAACCAATATTGCTGCTTGGAATACACTGTTCTTGGCTATTTAGTGGCTCAGTAAACAGTTACCACTTGAAAATTATAACGCTAGAGAACAGAACACGCATGTTTTTTTCTTTCTTTTTGTCTTCTAATTAGTGAAGTCGACTGTAATAACGTATTCCTTCTCCATGATTAGTGTATAATTGGATGGAAAGGCCATCATCCAATAACGAGAGAGAGGGAAGAGAGTTTTAGTTGCATTGTTTTTGTGTGTCAGGACTGAACGTTAAGCTTTATTTAAATCGTGGCGAGGACTTGCTTTAGTTTTACACACTGCAGTCTTGAAGCAAAGAGAGAGAGAGAGAGAGAGAGAGAGAGAGAGAGAGAGAGAGAGAGAGAGAGAGAGAGAGAGAGAGAGAGAGAGAGAGAGAGAGAGAGAGAGATCACGTTGGGGATAAAAGATAATCATAATACTAGTTCCCTTGCTCACAAGTATTTGGGAGCTGAATCTTTATAAGGTGCTTAAAAACACTGCATAAAGTTCATTGATTCAAGTCTCAAATACCGATCATTGCAAGGAAGGTTGGAATCTGCAAACAGTTTGAACACACAGACATTGCCAAAAGAAAATCCAAGTTGATGATACATATTGTCATGTGTTACTATAAAATATGTGATTACACTAACAGCTTCGCCTTTTATAGTTGATAATTACAATGCACCGACATTTTCTGTCGTTGACGTGATACTCACTGTTTGGCTTCAGACAAGAAAGAAGACAGGGTATCATTTTAGCTTACAAATGGTACGTGACCTGCTGACAGATGTTCCCCAGATTGGTAACGTCACAAAAATCCAGTGAATTTGATGCCTATAAATGTAACAACAATGAATGAACTCCCTTATATTAAGAATTCTCAGAGACTACAAAAAAGATGGGGATGTGATAGATGAAACTATAGAAAATTAGTTAACAGATACTGTTTATTTTGCTAGAAAACTTTGTGGAATGTGACATCACTGCTTTGTCCAACTGTACTTGAATTATTGAGGTAACTGGTGTAAGTGTGATTCAGACGTAAATTCCCTTTAGTTTGTCTTGATTTCTATATGAACATTTATTTATTATATATTTTTTTACAGTAAGTCTAAGCAGCCAAGGTATCCGATGTGGAGAGGAGTTTTAAGAACTAGTATTTATTTACTTACTTATTCCATAGCAGGTTCTCAACACACCTCAATCAGGTCATTGAGTCGCTAAAGACATTATTTTCAGTAGCACACTATAATTGGACGTTTCATCGACCTCCTTAGGAGCAAAACTTCACACAAGTAAACACAAAGGGGGAGTGGCGCCTTTACATGTTTAGAAACACAATGGTGTCCTAAATCACACCAAAAACATAGAGGCAATACGTTTGGCAAACTAAAGAAAAGACTTACCACCGTGATATAAAGTTCCTTGAGTTTTTTTTTTTTTTTTTTTTTTTAAAGAACAGTTCCGTGACTATGGGCTTGTATTCCTCATTTAGTTATCATTTGAGACTTTTTCTCTCCAAACTACTGACATTTTTTTTTTGTCCCATTAATGACCATCATTTCTTTGCTTTCTCTATGAAAATTGTTTACTTAAGAGAAAGCCATCGACAGATTAGTATTTGTTTACTTGAATTAAATGAATATACGTGAACACGTGTTCCTGTTTATGTACTGGTAACTTTTTTTAAAATCTCATCATATGGATCAGTAATTACTTATTTTCACTAAGAAGAGGCGAGAAAGTCATCTTTTATCAAGGAGATCGCCATCAGTCACTGAACGGCAATTGCTACATTTGATGCTGATTGTCAATACACCTTGACAGAGATCCTGTTCTCCCTCATTCCTGATTTTCCTGATTTTCTCGTCTCTTCTTTATGAAAACAAAAACAAAAAAGAGGCTACCACAATCTTCTCACTGTAACTCTTGTTCGAAAGCAAGATATCCATCAATGATTTGTCAGCATCTGCTAATGTTTACTTTTTTTTCAACCATCATATGGTAATTATATTTTATTTTTGTTTTCTGTCGTTGTGCTGCTGGTCTATCCTGTTCTGTTCTAGCCGTGCTCTTTTACTTGCTTTAGTCTTGTCTTACTCTGTTGTTCCTTCACATACAGTTTACGTGTAGAAGTAAGTGATTCAGATGATACCGTTGCTTTAGACCTTGTTCTTATAGTATTAAATAATAGAGTACATATCCTTGTTTCTGGTACTGCTGTTTTTGCCGTTGCTGTTCATGCTATTGTTCTGTTACTGTTGTGACCAGTGTCTCTTGCTGCAGCTGCTGAGGGAGAAGACCTTTGAGTCTCATGTGCACATAAGGAAACACAATGAAACGTCATGATACACAAAAAAACTTGCCGCAAATCAGGAGTTGGTCATAAATTTTCAGGTGATTATATGTCGCGGAATTGTGGAAGTGTTGTCCAAGCCGGTGTTGTATAAATCACAAAATTAACAAAAGGTCGCATTACTAAATTCCCTTCTTACTTCCCTGAGGCAGCTTTCGCTTTCAGCCACCGGCCACTGCAGCACAACAATGGTGTACATATCTTTCATTATCTGTTCAGTCGAGAGAAAACTTCCCCTCTCATGTTTGATCTGCAGCGACAAAGAAAATTCGATGCAAAAGTTGCCGTTGGCGGTGTGGGAGGGGACAGATGAGAGGCCACCTGACCCCCCTCTTCCTCTGTTCAGGTGGTCTTGGTGGATGAACCTGGTCTCTATTCTACCAGACGCTAGTTAATTGTTCTTCCCACCAGATGTTCAATAGATTAACAATGGGAGGAAGGTACGGAAATATTCAGGTCAGAGACTTATGTACATCAAATTCAATAAATTAAATTAATGTAATGAGATCTAGTATACTGTATGCATGTTTTAAGAGTGTTATGTGTGCATTACAATGTACTATTATTCCTTGAAAGTCTGCCAAACATATTCCATGTTTATAGACAGGAAGGTTGACTTGATTGGCAATGACTCCTCTCAAACCATGTTGCATTATTATATTTCTAGATACCAGTATTTGCCGGTTCTCAGCAGCGGCGTGTTTTATCAGTCGTGGGAATGCTTTGTGGGTCACCTCTGGGAGTGTTTCAAGTCCCCGGCGGTACCTACAGTGAACAGCATCACACGCCGGGCTGACGGAGGGCGGGGGCGAGAGTGGAGAGTCATCAAGTCTGCCCTCGGCAACCTCTCAATGCGTAACAAAGAAGCTGCTGTGCCTATTGTTTCCTGCTGTTGACTGTGTGGGCTGCACCTCTGTCCCGAGCACCCCTGCGGTCACGTGTCCCAGCGCTGGGTCAACACTCGCACGCCCTCAGCATCGCCAGCCAACCCCCAGCCCGCCGCCTTGTCCACGCTGTTCCATGTTCGGAGACCTGCAGCCTTCGTTCGTTTTATCTTCTGAACTATTTTGTTTTTCTGATTCACAGTGAAGATTAGCAGCCTGAGCTTTGGCCCCACAAACTTTGATCATGAAGTCTGCTTGCGGTGATCAAGCAGAGGTTACAGACTCATTATCTCCATCTTGAGGACAGCCCACCACGTAACACGCCCTCCATCCGACCGCCACATTACACACCACCCCCAGCACAACCTTATCCCCACCGCAGCCTTGTCGATGTCGATACCAGCATAAGCTGCGATTCCTTTCAACTAACTCCTGTCCTCGATCATTCTACCCATGTAAAGGTGACAAGCTGGTGACAACTGTTGGGACAGTGCAACTTTCCTGTTTCTCTTTAGCTTGACTAAAATGTCGTGTGTGTATCATCATAATTATGAGGTGTTGTTGCAAAAAAGGAAAAGTGAAAAGAGGGATTTTCATGCCTGGTGAACTTAAAACCCTAAGATAAGAGAGCTACTACGTGTTAATCTTCTGAAGTCTTTCTTAGCCTCCTCAGTTTCGTTGCTCTGATTGTTGTTTCCCGCGGCTTTCCCAAACCACACCAGAAAGATCTGCAACCTCCAGTCTGGTCTTTAGCAGAGCATGTGCGGCGGCAGCGGTTTCAATGCCTTATAATTCAATAATGAGTGCCGCCTGAGTAGTTAAATAATGCTTAAATATATGACAAGAAATCAGTCAGTGGAAGTGAAAAGTACGTATTCGGTGGAGTTAGTGTCTTTCGTGTGTCTCCCCTGCGTGTAGCGTGGAATCAGGGCAAAGAGGAGGAGTTAACAAGCACCTCATTAATGCAGCTGGACGCTTTATAGAACAAAGAAAAATTCAAGTACCACTATTTGTTTACGGCGTACGCCATTTTCTTGAACCAACTCGCAATGTTAAAGGACTGAAAAAAAAAAAATCAGTGGTGCTGCTTACTCTTCGTCGAATTTCCGCTTTATTAATGCATACTGTTTATGAGTTTGCACTAAGGGAATGTAAAAGTACCGTTTGGTAAGAAAAGGGTTTCAATGAAGGATCGCATGAAATATTGTTTGTTCCTTGGGGTAACTTCACACCTTCACTGTACCTCTGTGACATAAGTGACTGAAGATTACGAATTACTATAGATAATACACACAAAAAACTTGGCATACATATAATCATATATTTTAAGAAAAGTTGAACAAATTGGATAACCAAGCGTTATAACATAGCAGTGGTAGGAGTTGCATAAAAACTAACCTTCTACCTAACACTTAAAACAATTAAACTACATGAACAACAGAAAAAGAAGTGGCCCCACACACGCGATGCCCATATAGCAGGACACCGCTGGGTGGTGGACATGCTATTAACACCCTGATACCTCCACGCACGCTTCCCCTTTTTGTGCCCCAGATACCTTCCTTCATCCTCAAGTACACAAAAAAAAAAAAAAAACGCAAAATGAATGTACAGAAGCTCGGCCGGTAACAGGAAGTCTCTCCAAGGATACATGAATGATAACTGATGCTTTCCTGCTTCCTTCTTTTACGTTACAGTATTTTTTTTTTTTTTTTTTTTACCCCTTCCTTACCAAGCCGGCCAATACGTTTAGCGTTTAACAAAGCGTGGTTTCTCTGGCGAGGATCAATGCATATGGATTTATTCTAATGTTATTACTAAAACAAACTTCCGGGGATGTTAAGTTAATGCTGTGAAGAGGAGGGTTTCAAGGTGTGGCGTGGCGTTAGGAGATGCGGTCATGGAGAATTAATGCATCCTCTTATCTCTCACAGCGACACAATGCAGCTTAGTGAAGTGAGAGAGAGAGAGAGAGAGAGAGAGAGAGAGAGAGAGAGAGAGAGAGAGAGAGAGAGAGAGAGAGAGAGAGAGAGAGAGAGAGAGAGAGAGATTGAGGTTCACAATGGAATGAAAACATGACAGTAAATAAAACAAAACAACCTTGAGAATCTTGTTAGACTGGGCACTATCTCTTGGCTGCAGCGAGGCTTCCACACCTGCACCTTTCCACATCTCTCACCAAGGGACTGTCTGCACGTGGACGAATTAAACGAGGGAGCTTTTAAAAGGGATGAGTTTACACATTGCTTCCCAAGAGCTACTGTAGAATCATTAACGTTTTCTACTGTAAATTAAGTGCAGTAGGTACATACATTGGGGGAAGTTTTAGGCGGATCTTCTTCAGCTTACTCATCGTCATTGCTTTTAATTCGAATGTTTCAAGGGAGAATGTGGAGCAAACAGCCTTTGTGTTTTATTGGATATTTAAAGCATATGTGTGGGTACTGTATTAAGTTATCGTGTTATATAGGGTGTTGTGCTGTGCATTACTGAATGTTAGTAGTTGTGTGTTGCAGTAAATATGAATGTTCTAATAGTGTGGCTTTCTAAAAAAATTTGTGAGTGCTTAGTTAATGAAATTTCTCCTCTCTCTCTCTCTCTCTCTCTCTCTCTCTCTCTCTCTCTCTCTCTCTCTCTCTCTCTCTCTCTCTCTCTCTCTCTCTCTCTCTCTCTCTCTCTCTCTCTCTCTCTCTCTCTCTCTCTCTCTTGCTAGCTACATACTAAGGACAATACTTGGTTCAGGTTCATATTATGGGAGCGACATCTAGCAATTATTCATGTGTTAAGTCAAATATGCATGGGAGGTGAGGAACGAGGTAAACTATAGAAGGGAAGAGACGTGAACAGTAGTGGTAGGGCGCGCACATACGTAGACTAAGGAGCATTCTAATAATCTACAGTGGAAGAAGAATATTACGTTTTCATGTAACTCATTCCCTTCTCATTTTTTCAACTTCATTTCGCATCGTCGCATGCAAGCCACATACAGTTTTTCTTTATTTGGGTGATGACATTCTACGTTTCAACGATCCACTGAATAGCTGACTCTTTTGGCTCTCTTGTTTCTGTTTTGTGTGGTGACAATTATAAGCAGATTTTTTTTTTTTTTTGTCTCGTCCTGTATCACTGAGAAAAAAAAAGATGAATGGACGGCCTCTCGTAGCTCCTCCTCATTCCATATTTTAAAACTCTGGACACTCATAAGAACTATTTATAAAGGCAAACAACAACAGAAGCAACAACAACAACGACAACAACAACAACAACAACAACAACAACAATAATAATGATAATAATTATAATGCTTCAGGTTTGTATCATCGTTTTTTTTTTATTTGATTGATGATGCATAATATTTTTTTAAGTGATTACAAAGATCGTGAAAACATCCTTGACAAACACCAATTACCTCTACTACGGTGTACTAAAGTATTCTCAAATAAAGGCGTCAATACGTTTGAGAATCCTTTCAAAGATTCCCCAAAATCTTGTCCATCTTACTTTATCACACATAGATTTAATACACTACGGCATTTATAGTCTATCTAGATCTTATTTATGTTCTTCGTACACAGCATACTCAAACCAAACACACACACACACACACACACACACACACACACACACACACACACACACACACACACACACACACACACACACACACACACACACACACACACACACACACACACACACACACACACACACACACATTTTTTTTATCAATTATATCAGAAACACTTTTCGATTAAAAAAAAAACTTAAATACATAAAAAAAAATGACATGAGCCCCTACGTTATCCATGCCTGAAAAAACAAAAATCATAAATGAAAGAATCAGACAAGAAAGACCATCAAAGAAAACGTAGCTCCGAATATAATGAACAGTCTTTATGTAGGTACACTCGTATTTATCCATTTACTTACTATTATTTCTCATTGATTATAATTTGAAAATGTTTGTACGTTTTGCCTGTGTTACATCCAAGTTCATATAATTATTACATAATATCAGTTCGTTAGGAAGCCTTCTCTCGATGGACTGTGCTGGTACTCTTATTCCGTAATGCTTGTTTGTGTTAGACGATGGCAATAAATATATTTCACACACACACACACACACACACACACAAAGGCAGAAGCAGCAGCAACAAAAATTCACTCCTCGTCGCCGCCCTGCTTTCTATGTGAGATTAATACCTTGAGGAAAATAAGTTAGTAGGTTCATTGGCATTGGTGTTCCAGCACCCCGCGCCACAGGTGGTCTGGCGGGACGGTACAGGACGTCCTCTTTAAGATGCTGGCCGCGTCCCTCTGCTCACCGCCACCTTCGTCACAGCCACCATCACCACCGTCATCGCCGCTTCCACAGTCACTCCTAGGCATCTCACACCCGCCTCTCTCTCTCTCTCTCTCTCTCTCTCTCTCTCTCTCTCTCTCTCTCTCTCTCTCTCTCTCTCTCTCTCTCTCTCTCTCTCTCTCTCTCTCTCTCTTACTGTATTTGTTAAACAGATACTTTTTTCCTTCTAATTCATGTAGACAGTTGATAAGATGTGTGTACTCGTATATTTTCATTACACTGGTACCTTTGATGAGCGAAGCCAGATGTAGCTATTACGAAGCATTACCTGTGAATATTGACGTCCAAACTCCTACTTATGCTTTTCTTATATCGTGCCAAATTAGTGTAGGAGTGTTCAAGCGCCGTAATCTATTTGCTTCATGAGCAGCTTGGCTTATGTATCAGACGTAGTGGTTTGTGTTGCATTGGAGTTGGATGCAAATGAGCGAATGCAGACTGCTCGTACTATATGCAGATGTGTTTGTGTATGTTTATGCATGAGTGTAGAAGTCTTGGAAAGTACTAAGGGGGGAGAAAATTGCGCGATAAAGATTGTCCAGTGAGCCAGAGAGTAACGGGGGCGATAACGAGGGATGGAGGAAAATTGCGCCTTGCATTGCGTACATCACAACAGGAAACTAGTAGAGTCGGCAAAAAAACAAATCCAATAAGCAGGCGTAACATCTCGATGAAGACAGAAGAAGAAAACTGGTGTCTGCACTGCGTACATCACAAGAAACAAAGAATGGTGGCAAAAAAATAAATAAATAAATAAAATAAATAAATAAATAAATAAAATAAATAAATAAGTAAAAAAAATAAAAATAAAAATAAATCGTAAATACATAAAAAAAAAAACAATCAAATGAGCCAGCGTAATGAGGCGATAAAGAGAAAGAAAAAAAAAACTGCCCTCTGCATTGCGCACATAACAACAAGAAACTAAGAGAGTCAGCAAAAAAAATCATAACCATCTAGAAATCTCGGATATCATATCGTACTTCATGGGGCAGACGAGGCTAAGAGTGTGAATGGTGTGTGTATGAGTGTGGTGTTTTGTCTGGGCCACTCCTTGCGGGATTGCATATAGAAAGAAGAGGATAACTTTTCATCGGGCCGTACCTGGGGAAACCTTGGAATATAAACAGTGGAGACCCGAATGTCAAACTGGCCCTGCATTCAGTAGTGAAGGATATACACCACAGATGTAAAGGCTAGTGAGAGGGAGATACCGTACACCTATAAATTTACCTGTATCTTCAATCGTCTCGGCGTCTTTACTTGCAACGTGATCTAATAGAAGTTATTGAGATTTTCCAGGTGTTTTCGTGATTTCGGACATCAAGACTGCAGCTTCATTAGGAAGGTCACCTATGGCTGTATGATATGCCCCAAAATTTTACCTATATTCTCAGGTGTTTCGGCATCTCATGTACACTACTTTCAACGTGATCTACTAGAAATTATAAAGATTTCCAGCTGTATTCATGATCTGCGAATATCTTAATGAAGATTCTGTATCATCAAAGGGGGGGAGGAAAACATCCATAAGAACCCGAATGATAATCTTTGCGACTTTTGAAAATAATCATTATGAGTGAACAGTGTTTACGAATATTGGTCTTAACGCATCACCCACTTTTAGGACTCCATATGGCTCTAATTCTATCTCCTCCATCTTCCTCTGGGCCTTGAAGTCTCCCCAGGCCGCGTGTGTCGCCCGCTTCCCTCGCCCCCGTTTAGTCTTCTGCAAATACTTGTCGTTGAAAATAGCTGAGAGTTCGCGAGAAAAGAGGGAAAAAGTGAGGAAAAATTCTCGTGTTATATAATGTAAAATAGTGAGGGAATGTTCTTATTTGTTGTCTTCATTTACTGATAGCTTTCGTGTGTGTGTGTGTGTGTGTGTGTGTGTGTGTGTGTGTGTGTGTGTGTGTGTGTGTGTTATTTGGTGAGAGTGACGATGAGGGGACTCGACTTCAACACTCAACTGATCACGATTCTTACATACCTTTTGCCGTCCTCCTCCTCCTCCTCCTCCTCCTTCTCCTCCTCCTCCTCCTCCTCCTCCTCCTCCTCCTCCTCCTCCTCCTCCTCCTCCTCCTCCTCCTCTTCCTCCTCCTCCTCCTCCTCCTCCTCCTCCTCCTCCTCCTCCTCCTCCCGCCACCCTCGCACATCGTGTCAACACTTGCTACCTCTCTCCCTTCCTCCTTCCCCTTCTTCCCGCTCCCATCGACCACCTCATCGCACCCATCATACCTCTCTCTCTCTCTCTCTCTCTCTCTCTCTCTCTCTCTCTCTCTCTCTCTCTCTCTCTCTCTCTCTCTCTGTCTCCTTGTTGCTATTTTTGGATTTTTTATTGATTTATCATTTACAGTTTGTCTCCATATTCAGTTTCTAGTAGTGAACATATTCTCTCCTCACCTACCTACACCTCCTCCTCCTCCTCCTCCTCCTCCTCCTCCTCCTCCTCCTCCTCCTCCTGGTCATTGTGCACACATTCTCTTTCTCTATCTTTTTTTTTCTACTTGTTAAAATTGTATTAGCACACGTTTGGGCCGTTGAAGAGGACGCTATACGCTTCTCTCTCTCTCTCTCTCTCTCTCTCTCTCTCTCTCTCTCTCTCTCTCTCTCTCTCTCTCTCTCTCTCTGGCAAAGAGTACCATGAAGTGATCTTCCTTGCCCTTCGTCTCAAGAATGCAAGTGGTTTGTTGGGGTTAAAAGTAATTAGCGATTTTCTTTCTCCTCAGTTTTCTTGCTCATAATGAAATTTATGTAAATCCTCAGCTCACAGATTTTATTACATCTAGAATGAAATCATTAATGTTAAAAGTACAAGTTTTGTGAAGATCCATCCGTTTGTTTTTGCCCGTGGTCTCTCTCTCTCTCTCTCTCTCTCTCTCTCTCTCTCTCTCTCTCTCTCTCTCTCTCTCTCTCTCTCTCTCTCTCTCTCTCTCTCTCTCTCTCTCTCTCTCTCTCTCTCTCTCTCTCTCTCTCCGTGCTAGCATTTTCGCATCAATTTTCTCTGCCACGGTTTCCCGCCTGTCGCGTCAGGATAAAACTCTCGCGGCGGTGTGGGTGGCGCGCCTCACTCGCGTACACTTGCCCTGTCTGCCTCCCGACGGACAAATACTGAAGGCAACTCGAGAAATGTTTCCCCGTGTACAAAAGCAGAGAGCGGAACTCCGAGTACACTGCGGAGTGAGTGAGCACGCCGTTATGAGCGGTCAGTGCACCGGCAGGCATCGAGGGGGGCTCAGTCTGGGGCTCTGCGGGGCTCTCTGGACTTCCCTTCCGCCACTCAGTAAGTCCCCTAAGCAAGTGTAGGCAGACAACGCAAAGCTCTTGTGTCTGTATGGGGAGTGTCACGTGCTGTGCATATTGTAGTGGCGCTGACTCCCTTGGCGGTGCTAACGAGGTGTGTGAGGTGTGTGAGGTGGGTGGGTGGGTGAGGTGGGTGGGTGGGTGGGTGGGAGTGTGTGTCAGTTAGAGTCAGTCACCGTCTTCTTCCTCCTCCTCCTCGTTGACTTGCATTTCATCTTGTAAATCATCATCGTCTGCTTATGTGATCTTCTGGTCTTTCTCTCCCTCTCCTCCTCCTTTGTTTTACTGTCCTTGTAATCCTACACCATTTCATCCTATT
>NC_087177.1:10414308-10421808 GCF_035594125.1 Scylla paramamosain
GTGAGCAGAAAAGGGTTAGGTTCCCATAGCACTGGATTATCTAATTCTGGAGTTGTCATGATAACTGCTCTTTAAAATGGTTCGGGTGTGTATCGCAGGCATAATAATGAATGGGGGCTCAGATAGGTAGCGAGTTACAGTGTGGTGGTTTATTTTTGTCACAGTTACACATCATCTGTTCCCTTTCATTTCTGTGTATCATGTTCCTTGAAAAAAATAAAATAAAAAAAAATATGGGCTCCCTTGTGTCACTTTGAATGGTGTGTGTGTGTGTGTGTGTGTGTGTGTGTGTGTGTGTGTGTGTGTGTGTGTGTGTGTGTGTGTGTGTGTGTGTGTGTGTGTGTACCTGCGCGCTTGTGTGTTTACTTGCATAGATAGCTTATTAGCAGAATCCTATGTATGTGTATATTCTTCCCCTCTCATTTATAGCGTGACGCCTCCTCATTACAACTCGGACAACTTTCAAATGAACAAATACAAAACTCTCCCAAATTGAGCCCCAAAAATTGAATACTCTTCGGCATCGCGGCCAAGGCAACATCAGGACATCAGATATGCTGAATGAAAGGGTGCCGACCATGCACGAAGTAGTGGAATCTGACCCATGAAGGTACTCAGTGAGGCGGCAGGCACTGAACTCGGTAAATGGTGCATGACGGAAACTAAAGGATGCTTATTACTGTCGAATCGAAACCTATCTTGTAATATTAGAGTTTCAGAAAATAGGAATAAATACGAGCCTTGAGCAATCTCCAATATATATGTTTTTTTTTTTTTTTAAGAGGGTGAGGGTATGAGGGAACAAGGTTACAGGATTTGGATTTACAAGTTTATTGACTTAGAGTTTATTTATGGAGGGTACGATGTTAGGTTATGCATACATCCAGCAAGGCCATCGACTCATCCAGACTAGACTGGGAGGGGTGAAGTATAGCCGCAATCAAGAGGACTCGTCAAGCAAGAAAAAAACTATACCAGGAGTGATTTGTTGTGATACGAAGTGGAAGATAGTACGTATTTCCTGGAGATAAATGCATCGTTTTATTGTCATTTGCTGTTGTCTTGGCCTGTGCTCGTGAGGAGAGATGAAGCGCAAATAATAGACGTTTGAGGATGTAAAGACTAGTTTCTCTGTTGCTTCAGGTGTCACAGGTATTTCGAATATAACTAACTCCTTGTATCTTTGAGGTTAAAAAGACTAGGGCCTGTATTCAGAAATGTTTTGCTGTCTCACCACTACTTTCAAAGGCCACAGAGATGATTAGCCAGGTTCCCAAGACTGTTTCTTTTGTTAGTAATGTAGAAAGCTTATTCTATCAATAGAACCATGAAGACACCCTTAAAAACCTGTGTAACTTCAACTACGGCCCCTTGACGATAACGGGGATGCGGTGTAGAAATGTTTCAGAATATATTCCTAGTTCCCCTCTCTCTCTTTCTTCGGGAGGTGTCACAGATGTTCATAGTTAAACCAACTCATTGTATCTTTGACGTTGTAAAGAGTAGTTTCCCTCTCTCTTGCTTCAGGATATGCCACAGGTGTTCTATTTCTGTACTTAACCAGCTCTTTTTATCTTTCTTTCCTCAGCATCCAGCATCATCGCAGCAGTCTTCTTCAACGATGGATGTGAGCTAATCCTTATTTTCTGTCGCACCTTCCTTTCCCCAATCACTAGGTTACTATAATTTCTTCGCATTCCCTGGCCTGATTTATTGCTTCCTCCCACACGTGCGTCATCAGCCACGTTATCTCAGTGAGTGGAATTTCTGAAAGTGCTTTAACTTGACGTCATGCAAATCCATTCTGTCTGTACCGGTTTTTAAGCATCCGGTTCCTGGGACGCGCGCGCGTGTGTGTGTGTGTGTGTGTGTGTGTGTGTGTGTGTGTGTGTGTGTGTGTGTGTTAATATTTACATCCCCCTTACACACACACACACACACACACACACACACACACACACACACACACACACACACAAAGAGAGAGAGAGAGAGAGAGAGAGAGAGAGAGAGAGAGAGAGAGAGAGAGAGAGAGAGAGAGAGAGAGAGAGAGAGAGAGAGAGAGAGAGAGGCAATTGGAATTTTATCTTGTGTTGTATCGATTTGTGATTTTGTTCGATAACTCCTAAGTGTTAATTAACTTTTGACAACACATAGTAAGGTAATGAGTAAGATAAACGACTAAAACAAAAAAAAAAAAAAGAGTGCCTCTGTAGCAAAATCTGAGTCGCTGACAGAAATCATGGTTTCAAAGGTAGTAAAAGTAGAAATTGCCGCAAATAACTGAGCTCACCTAGTAGTATGAAATATTTGTGCTGTTTGTAAAAAAAAAAAAAAAAAGAAAAAAAGAAAAACGAAAAAATAAATAAATAAATAATATTGGCGAACACCAACATAACAACAGCAACAATAACAGTAAGCGAGAAACTCTGCAATTGTTTTTCATTCACTGCCTGGTGTAGCTCAGACGGTGGATTTCACGGCGGCGGCGAGGCTTCTCATAAAATCCTGGCGACGGTCACCATCAAAGGTTCATTTTCACTTTATACCGGCAAGACGCATTACCTCTGCCATTATTCGTGCCTGAGTAGCTTGGGTGGCTTGGAAAGATGCATTTTAGTAGCCTGGGTATTACAGTGGCCCTTGGTTGCCCGCCCTAGCAATCAGGTTCCATCGGGAGGCAGGCAGAGTGGAGTCAGGTTAGACACCGAAAGAGCCAGTGGATTAGGTTTAGTTATTCTAGAGTTTTCTTTTCCTTTCATTGCTGATTTGAAAGAGCGTGACGAGCTCTGAAGGTCATTTACGTACCTATGGATAATACAAGACAGTTATGAGATAAGAAAGAATGTAATATGCAAAATTCGTTGTTTTGAGAAAGTATCCTCACATGTTTTTCATTTTAACTAAAGATGACGTGAATCTTACTTAGTATAAAGAGACCTTTGCTTGTGAAGTAGTAATTAGAAGGGTTCCAATCTTTTGACTGCATACTGTACCTCCTTAGTACCTCAGCTTTATCCTTCATTGGATTCCGCACCTGTGCACATTTTTCACCAGCCAGTTTTCCTTGGCACCTGGGCGTGGCGTGGTCTGCTTGGTCTGCCTTCGTGACTTTACTTACGATGGGCTTCATTGACCTTCCGTTCAGGTCGTTATCGTTATCGTTATTCCACATCTTTAATTAGCATCTTTGTGACATCCATCTTAAGTATTTGAATGTTACTCTCTCTGACTCAGAAGGAAGTTGTGATAGCAATATTGATCGGTGCTTCCGTTATCCGTGGTCAATTTTCGCCACCTGACCATTATCAGTCAAAGCATTGCCGTCAGTAACAATCACCACAGACTCTCCTGCGCTCAGATTCCCCGCCCGGGCCTCGCATCACCACGTGGTTAGCATTACACGTGGAGTAATACGCGTAACCACGCCCCTTCACTACCGCTTGGAATCAGCACCCCACACGCCGCCTTCCTCTTCGCCGCGCCGGACAAACTTATGAATTTGTATGATTGGCTGCTGCGTGTATCGGTAACGCCACACATGTCGCTCGAGATCTTGGTACTGCTTGTGTGCTGGGAAAGGAATTATACCCTGAGAAACGGTGTGGGATAGATCAAGTTCCTAACGTGATTGCGAGTGTCATGTATAGATCTTTCATGAGTTTCTTTGATCCTTACTAGGCTGTTTGATCTAACTACGCTACGGTATTAACTTTTTCACTGCAGTATACAATTTACAACTTTTAAAGCACTGCAAAAGGTCTTAACAAGCATCTACAGGAAAGAAGATAAAGGATTAGGAGAATGTATTTTCCATTGTCCTACCAGCAAAATATTCAGAGGCGACTGTGAAAAAAAAAAAATCCAAGACGGATTTGTGATTTAGGAAAGATGTGCCAGAGACAGGAGTAAAGTGTTTAAATTAACGATAAATAAACGAAGAGAGAAATGTGTAATATATGTACGACTCATGTTGTTTACGGGTGAATGAGGATGATGATGAGTGTTCAGGATAATCTCCTGGCGGAAATATTGTACGTTGAATCCATTACCATCACTCAGCAGTCGAGCAGATCTTGTTTCTTTATTTTTTTTATTAAGGACGAGTGAGTGTGAGTGTTTATCAGGTATTCAAGTCGCATTGTCGTAAAGATGATAATCCAATTTATTCTCCTTACTGCGGTGACCTCAATACACCTGCGTTCATTTTCATTTATGCGGCGAGATTCTCATCTTATCTGGCCATCTTATTAGGGGTAGGAGGAGGGAAGGATATGCCTGCAGGAAAGTAATACCCCACCACTCTGGTCCCTAGTTGTCCCTGTGAGGCCCCAGCACCTGCAGCAGTTGGAGAAAGCCGCTAAATATCACCGAGAGATTTGTTAATGTCTGAGCACGTAAAACTACAATCCCACGCATATAACCACTTCGTAACACTGCCCAGCACTCCCCTCGCTAACTCTTTACCTCTATCCTCCTCTGAGACAAGCACACGCACCTATGTATGTACCTTTCCGCATACATAATACATGAACATTACCTTATGAAAAATGACTCCTGATGCTGTTAGGTGGTCGTTGAAATGCTTTGCAACCACCCACGGCAGAGACTCGTTTCCTTCATCACACGGGGAAGTTACCTGTGCTGGTGGTAGTTCGCAGCATCAAGCCTCACGGGGCGCCAAGAGTTATGGTCTAAAAGGAGGCTTAGTCAAAGTGAAAAACAGATATGAGGAGGATAATAATAAACAGAAGCGAGTGTTAGGGAGTTGTTAGCATATAGCATGGTGCTCATTACTCAGTGGTGTGATGTATGGGTTAGATGATGATAGATGGGCAGGTGAGGTGAAAGGGTTCTCTCTCTCTCTCTCTCTCTCTCTCTCTCTCTCTCTCTCTCTCTCTCTCTCTCTCTCTCTCTCTCTCTCTCTCTCTCTCTCTCTCTCTCTCTCTCTCTCTCTCTCACACACACACACACACACACACACACACACACACACACACACCACACACACACACACACACACACACACACACACACACACACACACACACACACACGCTTACATTCACACAGGCGCACACTAATGGTTGTCTTAATGCGCCTCTACATACACCTGCATGACCAAGTAAGGAAGCCAAGGTTGGAACCAAACCACAATCACCCGCTCATCTCACCAACTTATGCCGCTATGATATGTACACACACACACACCACACACACACACACACACACACACACACACACACACACACACACACACACACACACACACACACACACACACACACACACACACACACACACACACACACACACACAAAAGAAGTCATGTCCTTTCTTTCCAATCCTTGTGGCTTTCTTATTTGGGGAGCATGAACTCTTGGCCGCTTGGATCGAGAAGATAACATCGCGAGGCAGGGAGGGAATGAGAGGAAGGCAATGCTAGGGTATCTTCCTGCTCCCTTTAGGCCATGTGCCATACGAGCATTAAGGGTTTGTTTATAGGGGAAAGGGACTTACTTACTGCACTGGAAGAGAAAGGTAGAAAGGTGGAAAGAAAACTAGGAGGATATAGGTCTTGTGCGAGTAGAGCCATTGAAGGAAAGAGAAAACGGAAAAGGAAAAGACTGGGAATCTTGTGTGCCTTGGAAACACTACTTTTGCTATAGACAAGGAAGAAAGACCAGGGGAAAAATATAAATAAATAAATAAATAAATGAAATAAATAACTAATGGAAAAAAGTACGCTCATTGTATCTCCCATAAAAAGAAAAGGTAATAATATAAAAAAAAAGAGAATATTCAGACTGCTTGATCTTTAAATCAATTACTCAGTGAACCCCGTAAGGTATTGCTGTTGTCTCTGAATCCTGTAAGTTCACGGATAGCTTTCGAACTCGTGAGATATTTCATGTCATTATAAAGGAGAAGTTATGTGAAGAATGTCTCAGAGATAGCACTGACTGACGATGGCTGGTGTTTACGTATGTCCTGTTTTATTTATTTATTTACTTATTTATTTATTTTCTGTGTAAACGAAAAGTTAGAGAAGTATCAACAATGTGACATTATGATGAATTGCAAAGAAAATTATTGAAATACCTCTGATTTATGGAAATGGAGATCTATGTTTGACAGGAAGAGAGAGAGAGAGAGAGAGAGAGAGAGAGAGAGAGAGAGAGAGAGAGAGAGAGAGAGAGAGAGAGAGAGAGAGAGAGAGAGAAGAGAGAGAGAGAGAGAGAGAGAGACTAACAATATAGGAAAGAATAAAACACGAATACAAGCTCAGATGTCTATTTCCATTTCTAATTTCTGTTTTTAGACTTCTTGAGCTATTGGAAGTCAAAATTGGACAGTAAAATCAACACGTAAGGAGTAATTTATATCCGCACAACTGACACTTTTCTCTGGGATACTAGTATTTATTCCGGAAGCTGTCGCCAGACTTTCTTGGTCTGTGGCGGCGTCCTAAATACAGTTTGCACTCGTCAAGGCAGTGTCATCCAGGAGGTAAAGCCATTCCCGGTTTTTTGCTTCTTTCCGGATGAGTGGTTAGCGAAAAGTAAAGTGCTAATCTTCCACAAAGGAACACTGCCCCACCGCGGTGAAGAGGTTTGCTTATTCCAGTAATCAGGGGAAGTAAAGTACAAAAGATGCACCCATATTAAGCATGTCCAATGAATTGAATCAAATCTAATGTGCTCTAGCGCCACAGCACCATAAGCCAGCGTGGAATTACCTCAGGACCCCCAAAGCAAGGCTCCCACATCCTTACAGTGCCTTTCCTCCACGCCGCACCTGACAGAGATCAGTGGAGAAAGTTGAGAGAGGCCTCCGTCTGTCCTGCAGTGATACATAAATATTGATTATGATGGTGAAGGTAAGGGAGATTAGTAGGAATATATGACGCTGATTCCTCAAAGCATCACTGGATTTTTATTTTTATTTTTTTTAAACACAACTGAAAGTGACGGACAAACATAATTTCCTCTAATCACGTACGTAATCTAATACTAAATTAGGTCCATCATAGGTGAGGTTTTCTGCTTAGTATGGACTTAACTTTTAAACTTACTAGCGTCTCAGCGCGATTACTGTCAACATCCTTAAGTGGAACTGATTCAGATCTTCAAGAGTGACTTCATTGATAATGTAACAAGTATTCTTCACCATCCGTGGGAAACAGAATCTCTGAGAACTCGACTAATCATCCCTGTGGCATTTGATGGCAATCCTGATGAGAGAACGAAGTGTTATTAAGAATGTAGGCTATTGCCACACTATTGCGCCTCCCAAGCCAGACCACAGTATGGGGCAGTGAACTCAAGAACTCGAACTGATTGATGTCTGACAGACTCAAGGCTACGCTGGCATCCAACAAACAGCCAGGCACAGTGTGTACATGTGATAGCACATTTTTTTTTTTCTATTTGTTCTTACTGCTGCTTGTAATTAGTATTCATGGGCGAGTTCGTCCCCACATCTCTCAGCAGCAAAGAT
>NC_087177.1:10426808-10429308 GCF_035594125.1 Scylla paramamosain
ATCAGCCAGCTAAAAGAACCAGTCTCTGAAGAGGATAGTACGAAAGGAGAATCATTAACTATTTGGAGGAGTGCCTTGAAACCTCCCTCCATAGTTGCCAGCAAGAGTGAAAACCTTGATGGTGAAGTGAGGTACGAGTATAAAGCAAAAAACAAGGATACATAATAACCCTTTGACTGCTGTTTGGTATATCTTTCCTTAATTACTAATCACTCTGAGACATCTTTAGTTGTTTTATAGGCACCTCCTATCTTTAATCTTGATAGAAATTGGAAAATCTCTTCCTTTAATCCGCTATTTTATTGCAATGGTTATAAAGATATCATGCATTACTTCTGGTGCTGTTAATTGTTTCGTATCGTAGTAAAATGGTTAATTCTATAAATATGAAAGGATGGTGGTGTGTTTTTCGTGGTTTGTATGTATTGTATATGAATACTTGTATCAGTGAATGTCATCTCCTTCACTGCAACCAAGATCTGAGACAAATGTATTCATGGCTGGCCACGTTAATGCCGTCAGTAAGATCAGGTTTCAGATGGTGTCTTCAAGTGCTGTGTGACAGGGGAATGTGAATGTATATATATTGATGATCATTAATGTACTGGTTATTACTTTCTTGATAAGATGGAGGTGCACATGAACACACACACACACACACACACACACACACACACACACACACACACACACACACACACACACACACACACACAGAGAGTACAGTAATGCAATTCCCATTATTCATACTTATATTATTAAGAAAAACCCTTGTATTCATTAATGTAAAGTGTCTAAGATAACTGGAGCTGCTCATTGACGTGTTCGAAGCTTCTGGATGGTAATTAGTGAATGATATTGAAATTCTTCATCTTCATTCCAAATTCAAAAGATTTCCCTTAAAAATTTGCGGTTTCGAAACTAGAAATATTTGTTTCTTCCTTAGTCTGAATATCGCCAATACGCGCCCCTGTAACACCTGGTTTGAGATGAAGACATTTAGTTTGCATGGACGCGGGACAGCCAGCAAGCTCCTTGGGACATACACAGGCTGACTGCCATACATAAAATATTTGGCTCCGCAACATTTGTTTCATAAATACAACACAGTGTAGGGATGCACACATACACACACCATATATACGCTTCTTCCTTCATATATGCATGAGATAAAAGAGGAGGAAGGTTTAGCATAATTAACATAACCTCTTGTTTGGCTCTCTCTCTCTCTCTCTCTCTCTCTCTCTCTCTCTCTCTCTCTCTCTCTCTCTCTCTCTCTCTCTCTCTCTCTCTCTCTCTCTCTCTCTCTCTCTCTCTCAAGGGAGGTGCGAACTCAGGCCATTTCAGGATAGTAGTATCTGCCACGAATCCTTTTTTCACTGAAGATATAAACTGCGCACGAAAGGACCGATGCTTCACTGTCGAAGATGAGTCATATTGGTTAAGTGTCGCTGGGGTGACTCGTGCAGCCGACGGGATAAGAAATGTCGTTGCTAGGTTGGACAAGGAAGGAAGAGGAATAGGATTGGAAAAATCAGAGAAAAGATACACATACGGGATGTAAATAAAACAGGTTAATAGAATAAGAGGATAAGAATTGCAATTTGTAGGTGATACAAGGATGAAAGGAAGAGAAATAGGACTGAAAAATTAGAGGAAAAATACGTAAGATATGTAAGTAGAACAGAACTGAATAAAATAAAATAACCAGAATTCAAGGTTGAAATCCCAGCAGGTAAAGAAAAAAAGAAGAATCAGAAAAAAATAAAGAATTATAAACAGTTAAATGCCGAGCAGAAACGTATGAGAAAGACGTGATGGGCAACCTAAATTAAGGAGCCAAGTCAGTCATCATGAACTGCACTGCAAGGAAAACACACCGCGGGCTGATGCACTTGGTCATTTAAACATTTATCTTTATCCATCCTTCCATCCCACGCCCAATGCCAGTAGCGCCATATATCAACCAGCGGGCCGGCCACTCCAGGCGCTAATAATCATTGGACCTTTCTAATCCACGGTGCGACTTGAGCGGAGGTGAGAGTAACCTTAAATCTACCAAGTGCCTTGTAATTAACGCCGGCAACCCTGTCCATTTCCTCCACGGTGTATTGATGATCTGGCTGATAAAACATACTTAGGGTGCTCGATGGCTCTCCTGTGTGCCTGATCCTCAAAGTTAACGATGATGAATCAGAGAAAAAAAACACACGGTGAAGGAAGAGTGTAGATTCGATCGGGTGCGGCTGAGGTTCGAGATGCGTGTCTTGGTCTGTGTGGGTGTCTGTCTGTCTGTCTGTCCCCGGGGAGGTGAGAGGTGAGGTGGGTGAGTGAGCGCCCACAAAACCTCGCCCTCAGGGAAGTCTATCAAGTCATTATTTCTTCAGTGGCGGGTAGAGGGCGAACTGACCTTGTTAGTAACACGGAGGACACTCTCATTTCTCTTCCACACACTGGATAATTCTTGTGGTGGGGGGAGGAGAGGAAGGGTAGAGACGAG
>NC_087177.1:10436808-10446808 GCF_035594125.1 Scylla paramamosain
ACAACGCGGTAAAAATAATGATCGGATAACCGGTAACCTGTTCTCGTTATTATCGCGATAATGTATTGCGATAACGCCCACCTACGTATACGAATATATATATATATATATATATATATATATATATATATATATATATATATATATATATATATATATATATATATATATATATATATATATATATATATATATATATATATATAAAACTTCAGGGGACATACGTAGAACATTCTTACTTTTATTCCTAATGCCCTCAGGTTCTCTTTCATACCTTCACCACACTCACCACACTTTGGTTCCTAGGTATGTGGGTTTACTTGAGAGAGGTAGATTACATAACATCGCACTGTTTTTCCACTGCAGCGAGAAAGTCGTGTTCGTGAGGAACTGATACTCATGAGCTCTGAGGCTTGCTATTTAGCGCCAGAGGAGATAGGAAAGATGCAGTGAGGAGATCGATGGGGAATGCGAAGAGACTGTGGGATGCGTAAGCGATTCGGAAGGAGGAAGAGAAGAAGGGACCATATTTATCTTGTTGGGAAATAACTTGATCTTATTTCATGTTTTTATTATGCACTCAAATATTATTGAATTATATATATTTTTTTTTATTTCAATGTAATTGTATTTTCTTTTATTGTGTATAGTGTATGTACCGTTGCATTTATTCATTTATCTATCTGTTCATTTATCATTTCATAAACGTGGTATTTTGTTCGTTCCTTTCAGTTGTTGTAACACGGTATTCGCTTATCACCCCATGACAGCACAAGCTCGTCACGAGAGTCAGTAGGTGGCCAAGACTCAAATGCGATGCTCATGCACTGGCATCCATGTACTAATGCTTATGTACCTGTAGATGGCTTTCACACAGATGACTAGAATAGAGTGGATAACTTTATGGATATGGGTGATGGGTGGATATAAATAGGCATGTTTCCTACAAGAACTGCCACGTGTAGGCCTGCTGGCTTCTTCCAGCTTCCTTTATGTTCTCTCCTTAGATTAACTCATCTAACCTCACGGGAACTTACTTTGGCATACGAGTATTTCATCTCATTTTATTTTTCTTTCTCTTAACTTATTTCACCGGACGCTTACCTTACCTTAACTCACCTTATAATAGCTTGTTTTATCATGCCTTTCCTTACCTTACTTAATATTACCTTGCTTCATTGTGTCTTATCCTACTTCACTTTACCTTTACCTTACCTTACCTTACCTTACCGTACCTCACCTTACCTCGCTTCACCTCACCTTACCTTACCTTATCTTACCTCACCTCATCTTACAGGAGACAAGCCATTCATTCCTCCTAAATACCACCATACTAACGAGATCAGCTTTCCCTCCCCGCTGTCCCCTCCAAGAGACTGTTTATAAGCTTGTTTTCTGTGGTTACATCTTGCCGTCACCCCATTACCTTTCCTCAGTGAAGTCATTGCAGTGTTCAAGACAATGCAGACATTTCTTTTAACGTACTTTCACACTTAAGATAGTGAGCGTCAACACCTTTACACTTTGGTCTTAAAAGGATCAGGTGGATCATGTGTTAACAAACTTGTTTTATGAATTGTGATAAAAACCATTCTACTGTTAAGTAGCCTGCCACTGATGTTTCTTCTCCCCATCTCATGTTTAGCTGCTCTTTATTTGGAGTAAGGTGTAGTAACAAGGAACCTGAAGTACTTGTAGGCAAATAGGGAATCTTATCTATGCTAATGAGATGAACGCATTCTTGTGTCCGCATTAATGGTGTATAAGATTACGTAGATTCAGCTGACCCTTTAGACTGTGATGCAGAGAGAGAGAGAGAGAGAGAGAGAGAGAGAGAGAGAGAGAGAGAGAGAGAGAGAGAGAGAGAGAGAGAGAGATGGGGGAAGGGGAGAGAATGGATACGAAAACAAATAAAGTATAGGCGACTTCGTTTACTGTGAAATTAGTGTCAGGGTTATTGAATTTATCAGTACACCTTTAGCACCAGAAGTAAGCATGCTCAAAGTCCTGGCCTTGCCTGGCGTCGGATGGTCCTCGCTCGGCCAGGTTCACTTTTAATGTAGACCTGCTTCAGCCGTCTCCCTGCCTCAGTGTTCAGAGCGACGTGTGACGTTGATGATTATCCTGCTTTTTAATAACATAAGAACATAGGGAAGTAAGGGAAGCTGCAAGAAGCCATGAGGCCTACACGCGCCAGTCCCTGCGTGAAACATAACTACCTATTACATCCCATTTTTTTAGGGAAATCCTAGCTAAATTTAACGATTTCTGACATTTTTGTGTGTAGCTTGGCATTAATGCGATGAAATTTATTTTAACCAGAAGTTATTAATTTGTCATATTATATATATATATATATATATATATATATATATATATATATATATATATATATATATATATATATATATATATATATATATATATATATATATATATATATATATATATATATATATATATATATATATTTTTTTTTTTTGTGTGTGTGTGTGTGTGTGTGTGTGTGTGTGTGTGTGTGTGTGTGTGTGTGTGTGTGTGTGTGTGTGTGTGTGTGTGTGTGTGTTCTTTCTCGCAACTTTTTTTTCTTCATCGTCTGTTCATGTCTAGCCTTATATGGCCTGCACCATTAACTGATTTGCTCTTAATTTGGTTTAATTATGATCTCATTATTTAGCAAGTCTGCCTGCCTACTTGTTTGTCTGTCTGTCTCTGACTGTCTGTCTGTCTGTCTGTCAGTCTGTGTCTGTCGTTCTGTCTGTGTCTGTCTATCTTTAGATTTTTACACCAATGAGATTGAATTTCGAAGTAAAACCAGCATAATTTAAGATATAATGGTTGAAAATTTTCGGTAAAACTTAAGAAAATCCAAAACTTTGGCCGGACAAAAGTAATCAGTATATAAAAGGGCATACATCAGAGGAATCGTGGGTATGGCGTGCTAAAATGTTATCGCGCTGCGAACTCCTGGTCTTTATGTTTTCTACGATTAGATCTATGAAACTTCCTTTCCTATTTTTCGCCAACACTTTTTATAGATGATGACGATAATAATGATGATAACGATGATGAGATGGTAACAATAATAATAAAAACAACAGCAACAACATCACTAACAAAATTCATAACAACGCAATCATCATTAACATCACTACCACCACCACCACCAACAACAACAACAACAACAACAACAAAACAAAGGTAGCAAAAAACGTATATAACAATTCTTAATATTTTTTATCCTTGGTTTTACGCATAGCAGTTATTTCCTAGGGGTGATTGCGTCTCGAACCAGTCACATGTGAGTGCAGACAGTACTCACACAGTACTCTCAGTTGTCAGATACACGAGGGAGAGAGCAACGCACAGTCCTGCCCACGACCCAACACTCGCGTTAATTAAAACCTAGATATTCTTTTATGCAAGTGGAGATCTGGCCAAGGACAACAAAAATGAGAGAAAAAGACCGCTCTGAAGATGCCAGGACTTTAAGACTACGATTCGAAACTTAAACTCTCCATATTTATCCTCTCTCTCTCTCTCTCTCTCTCTCTCTCTCTCTCCCAAGACTGACTTTCACCAGGGAATAATTATAGCGTATGTTATCTACTTCTATTAGCATCTTAGTAATTCATGTATTTTTTTTTTTTATATCCATTTATGTTTTCTAATTATCTGCATCTAAAGGTAATCCTGGAAGTAGGATGAAAGCACTGATCACTTGAGCAAAGGTCATGGTGAGTCTGATTTTTTGAGGACAGGGTGCGGGGAATACAGCTGGTGGTGGTGGCGGTGGGTGGGGTGGAAATAATAGTGCTGGTGGCGTTAATTTTAGTAGCAGCATCGCCAATAGGGACTGAGAGATTACTAGGGTTAGAAATTATAGCAGTTTATTATAATAATTATTGGTATTATGAATTACATAGCTGTGGACCAGGTGTGACCCCGTCCATCACTGCAGCTTTTTGTGTTGTTCTTGTTTATGCAGCGTCTTTAGTGTCTGTGGTGCTATGAAACCAGATTTCTGCTAATTTTAGTACTATTATATCCACGTACTTCTGTTGGTGCTCTTAATGTTATACAACATCAACGACAACAACAACAACAACAACAACAACAACAACAACAACAACAAACAACAACAACAACAACTACTACTACTACTACTACTACTACTACTACTGCTACTACTACTATTACTACTACTACTACTACTGTTGGTGGTGGTGGTAGCGGTGATGGTGCTGCTGCTGCTGCTGTTCCTGCTGCTTTCTTACAAAATAACAATAATAACAACAATAAAAAGAACAGGGACAGCAAGACCATAACAGCAGCATTAGCTACCACTATCAACTTCACCGACGACATCAGTAAAACAATTTTAACACCCACACGACATCAGCATTCACAATCGCGACCGCAGTTTAAACCGTAAAGGATAACAACACGAGTTCTCTAGGGCACAGATCTCTAGTGCTCGATGTCGCCCTAGAAAGTCGCCAGGTTCGTCCTTTGAAGCGGACAGAGGCTAGGGCAGTACTGTTCCCTGTGACGGCCACGGTGCTGGCGGGTGCTAACGATCGCGGAGCGCCTCTGCCTCGACGCGGGTGACAATGTAGACGAAAGAAAGGAGAGCGAGAAAGAGGGGAGGGAAAAAAAAAAGTCTAATATCGGTCTTGAGGGTTGACAGACAGTGATGGACAAAAAGGAACAAAGCGTTTCTTGCGTCCGAACTACAATGTCAGTTACCGGCCCGCAACACCACTGCCTCCTTCCTCCCCCCCCATCCCCCACCACACGCTACACACGTCTTGCTTCTTTACCCATCCCTCCCTCCTCCTCGCTGCCCTTCCGTGCCCGCAGCGTTTCCTCCAGGCAACCTAGCTTTACTTACTTCACACGGAAAGTCTGAATTGTATTCAGTTCAGATGGGAATAACGTTTGAACTTAGAGTGAGGTGCATTCAGCTTTTTGTTATAGTTAAAAAAGCTCACAACTACCATTACCCCTCTCTCCTTCTCACTTTCTCTCTCTCTCAGCTCTCTTATAATCGTCTCTCTCAGCACTTCGCCCCCCTGTGGACAATGGGTGCAGGCCTTGCCTCTAGGACAAAACATAGGAGTGAGAGAGGGGACAGCTGAGAGTCGGAGAAGAGGGATCAGACCCCTTTGTGCCCGCCTTGATCCTCTGATGACGTGACGTGAAGAGTATTCGATTCGCCATATCCTGAGCTGTCAAGTCAGCAAGGGAGTTTCTTTATAGTTGGCCGAGGTGCTGAGGTGACTGTTGCCGCCTGTGCTTGGGAAGGGAACGCCGCCACACAGAAGCCAAGATTGCGCCGCGCTTTTGTGTTGGGACGGGCGGGGCTGAACAGTACTTGACACTGACTTCTGTTGGTGTTGTACTACTACTACTACTACTACTACTACTACTACTACTACTACTACCGCCACCGCCGCCGCCATTATTTTTATTATTACTGCCGTTGTTATTATCATTTCTATTGGCATTGGCGCTGGTGTGCAGGGATGACAGTAGCAAACGGCAGTAGTAGTAGATGTTGTTGCACTAATAGGGAGGGGAAAGTCATGAGGAAGCCTTATCGTGTATTCAGCAGTGTGTAAATGAATATGTTTAATTGGTATCTTACTTCCATATCAATGTGTTAAATTATGCAGAGAGAGAGAGAGAGAGAGAGAGAGAGAGAGAGAGAGAGAGAGAGAGAGAGAGAGAGAGAGAGAGAGAGAGAGAGAGAGAGTGCGTACCTAGCATGTTTCCATTAATTCAGCACGTCATAATGTAGACACGGGCTCAGATGTGATAGTTGATGTGATATGAGTGTTATCAGATGAGCAGACGTTGTACAAAATTGTATAGTATTGATAGGAACATAATTGTAGTCTCTTTTACGTCTGTGTATTTTGTAGGTCTAGTGTTTGTGTTTGAATATTACGTACTTTATATATTTACTTCTCTTTCTGATCTCTTGAAATTTACTTGTGTCTTTGTTTGATTATTTATATCTTTTACATCTTTTTAGTTATTTCCAATATTGTTTGCTCTAAGTTGTATATGTTTTCGAGTGAAAATAGAATTATTACTGTTTTTACTACTACTACTACTACTACTACTACTACTACTATTTTATTACGGTACGTTTTTCCGGAAGGTGGCGGTACAAGCGGGTGGATGGCGCTAGAGGCTCACACTGTGATCTTCCTTCTCCCTGCCATTATTTTCATTCTTTATTGACTTGAGTCTGCCATGATGTGTAGTTTTTACCCCCATCTTTTACTTTTATGCACTTCCACCTTGTATCTGCATTCTCTATTTTTCTTTTAGATTTCTTCGTTTTCATTTTCTAACATCATCCATTTTTCTCTCGTTCCTTTTCCACTATCTTTTCTTCGAAAGTACCGTTGTTTTATGTCTACAGTTTTCCTTTCAGGTTTGTATGATACGTTGTATTCTGAAAAAAAAAAACATCCTGCAAGTCAGAAAGAAAGAAAAGTTATCTCAACATGTATATTTTGAACACTACCACTTTTTTTTTTTTAACATCCAGTAAGTTTAAATGACACTTCAGTACGCAGTTGCCTTAATTTGCTTCATCTAGCAAATCAATGTCTTTTCTATGATAAACCGATAACAATCTTTGTCTCTCTTCTATTACCCTTGGTGTGTCACAGTCGACCTGTTCTGGAATCATGAGTTACACCCTTTCTTCACAGGTCCATAGATCTTAGCTCACGTTCCCTTAGCCTGCTGCTGTTTCTTGCAACTTACTGTCTTTTTTTTTCATGTTAAACAACGAACAATTCTTTGTCTTGCCTGTTCTACCATTGGTGTGTCATTATCGACCTGTTCCAGAATCATAAGCTGCCAACCTTCACCAAACCGTTGTAGCAAGATACCTAGCGAGACCAAAAGAGTTATGGAACTTTGAACTTAATTACGGACCGCACTGATAAGGAACTGGAACCATTATTATTTATGTATTTTTTTCCCCATTTTAGTTCTCCTTGACCGAAGTTCCTCTTACATAAAAAAAAAAAGCAAATGTTAATGGATTCCGCGATGTGATGAGCCTCTGGGGTGTTTATCAGATCTTGTTTAAAAATTTGTTTATCTAATTCGCTTTTCTAATCTTCTAGTGTTTGGATCTTATTAACAAGTCTTAACATGGTGATTTCTGTCGGGGGTACGTTGATGTTAAATGTGTGTGTGTGTGTGTGTGTGTGTGTGTGTGTGTGTGTGTGTGTGTGTGTGTGTGTGTGTGTTGTCTGGTTGTCTATGTGAGCTGAGCATCTGACGTCGCGCCCCTCTCTCTCTCTCTCTCTCTCTCTCTCTCTCTCTCTCTCTCTCTCTCTCTCTCTCTCTCTCTCTCTCTCTCTCTCTCTCTCTCTCTCTCCCTCCCTCTCCCTCCTTATCGCATCTCTACTCACTACTTTATTCCTTGTATCGTTAAGTGTCATCTTTCAGTGTTTACAAAGTTGCTTTATTGTCGCATCACCTTTCCTCTTCCTCCTCCGCCTCCTCCTCCATCCCCTCAGGTGCTCGTGTTCTTTTTTCACTTTATCCTCGCCCGCCAGTTACCAACTACCAACAGTCTTATCTGTCTTTATCTTACGTTGGAAAAAGACCCGCCTGAAGTGTGTGTGTGTGTGTGTGTGTGTGTGTGTGTGTGTGTGTGTGTGTGTGTGTGTGTGTGTGTGTGTGTGTGTTCGTCTGTCTAGGTTTTATATTTGCACACACGCAAAAAAAAACTTATTATTCTTTTACCTTCTGGTCTTTTGATAGTTCAGCTTTTTTTTTTTTTGAGGGAGTTTTCTTTTTCTTTTCTTATTATATGTTTGTATCACGTTGTATGATAAATTTAATTAGTTAGTTGTAATTTCGAGAGGAAGTTTAGCAAAAGTGAAAATAGAGACGGGACAGAGAAGGAATTTTAAAAGAGTAAGAGGAGAGGGAAGGAATAAGAAGGAAAGAATGGAATAGAGAAGTGGTGATAAAGGGAAAGAAACAAGGTAGCATAGAAGTTAAAGAGAAAGAGAGCGAGATAAAAAAAAAAGACGTAGGAAAGAATAGAATAGAGGAGAGAAGAGGAAGGAAAGAAAGAAGCAAGGTGGCATGAAAGTGAAAGAAGAAGAAAGGGAGGGGAAAAAGAATGGGGGGCGGGGGGAAAGAAAGGAATAGGGGGAGAGGAGGAGGGAACTTGGATCATGCCGACCTTTTAATCTAGTCGCATTGTATGGCAGCCATTCTTCCCCATCTCTCACCCCTTAACCTCCATGCCTCCATTCTGTCTTGTTCCATTTTCATCACGGCTTCCCATCATCTCCTTTTTCATCACCTGGCCGGGAGAGCGAGACAGATTTTTCCCCTGCGCTTTTGTTATTTCCCGAGAAGGTCATGGGATTGAATGTATATTTCCTGCCGCCTTCAAAACTTTTTCCTGTGAAGTTATGTTTGCTTTCATTCCTCCAGTCCGTGTGTTGTTTTAGCTTTTTTTATTTATTTTTCTTTTCTTTTTACTTGTGGTTAGTTTAAGTGGTAAAGGATGAACGTTCGGCTCAGGATGCTTGTTCATTGATTTCTGCTCGGGTTGCCAAGGCGAACGAAACACTGAGGCACCGATCTTGGCTCCGATCAGAGCAACGAACGGTAACGGCGCGACTTTAGACAGTGTTTACTTCCTTCTCGCCCTCTGCTCGGACGCATTGTGTTTTTCTCCCTCTTCCCTTTGTAGCGCCCTTTTCCATCTATCAGATCTCATCAGCTGGAGGCAGTACGCGCGAGGAAACCACAATAATGGCGGGAAGAATTGGTAGATAAAAGAAGAAGCCTAGCCTAAACTTCCACGGCACGGCAAGAAACTATTGTTGTGTGATCCTGCGCGTTCCTCATCCCTTCCTGCGCAGCTCCGTTTGTGGCGCATGGTGGTGTGCGTATAGACACGACTGGGTTGGATGTTCAAGGAGAGAAGGAAGGAGGAGGAGGAGGAGGAGGAGGAGGAGGTAGAAAAAAAGAAATCCTCCTAAAAAAATTAAGAAGGAATGAAGAAAATAGACAAAAATGTATAAATAAAAAGGAAAAAAAATAATGAAGAAAAATTAGGAAGAAAGCTTAAGGATAAAACAATAAAAAAAAAGTGAAGGAAGAAAAGAAGAAAATAACAAAATGCAGGGAAAATATTGAAATAAATGAGAATAGCAGAAAAATAAAAGATTAAAGGTTGCAACTGTCTCCTGACCCTCCCATTGTACTGTTGGTCAGGCAATCAGGCAGTCCCTCAACTAATCAATCGTTGCTTATAAATTTGTCTGTCTGTCTGTCTGTCAGTCTTCTTATGTGTCTGTGTTTCCAGGTGTGTATATTCATGTGTGTTTTCAGTACATATGTATTTTTGTTTAAGTCTGTATATATGTCTGTCATTGTCAGTTTGAAGCTGAGGTCTATGTATTCTCTCTCTCTCTCTCTCTCTCTCTCTCTCTCTCTCTCTCTCTCTCTCTCTCTCTCTCTCTCTCTCTCTCTCTCTCTCTCTCTCTCTCTCTCTCTCCTCTCTCTCTCTCTCTCAACTGTGAACAAGTGACACACACACACACACACACACACACACACACACACACACACACACACACACACACACACACACACACACACACACACACACACACACACACACACACACACACACACACACACACACACACACAAGGCCACAATGTGCAGTACGTCAATATGATTAATTCCCTTGGCGGGTGGGAGTGTTAGCAGAGGAGTGTGGAAGGTCAAAATTGCTGAGACAAATGGGTGGCAACAGCTGACGGTAACGGATGACCTGAGCACCAAGGGCGGGGGAAGTGAGGCACAGCGTGACCAGGTAATTAGATCCAGGCGGACACTGCAGCAAGGGTGACAAAGGAGGTAATTCACGCTATTGTTTTCCTTCGCCACACGATTTTTTTTTTTTATTTAATTAGGATACTGGCCAAGGGGA
>NC_087177.1:10451808-10454308 GCF_035594125.1 Scylla paramamosain
CGCCTTGGGGCACGATCACCACCTCGCGCCCTTCACATCCCCCCTACTACTTCACTCTTCATACAAGAACTTCTCACAAATGCTCAGCTTGTGTCTTTGCATGCGCTTCTTTAGTGGTTATTTTAGATTATTGTCCTTGTCAGTGGCCCTCTTACATGAAAGAAAATCTTACTCTCTCACTTCCTCCCACTTTTCCTTGACATACCGCCGCAAATTTCCGCTTCACACAAGATCCTTTCTCAAATGCTCATCATGTGTCCTTGCATGCGTTGCCCAAGTGGTTCCATCAGACTTCCATCCTCCCTTTCTCCATCCCACTTTTCCCCACCACACCGCCGCATATTTCCTTGCCGTGCCCAGCAGTCCTCTTGTGCATTGCAGTCACACACACGCCTTGATGTAACCACCATGACTAGCGACATTTTCCCCTAGTGCTTACAAGTTTCACTTATGTATATCTCGGAAGGGAAAAAAATCGCTTCTTACCGTAATAGCTCATCAGTCTGGACATAAGCCTGTTACTCCAAGGCAGGCATGGGTTCTTTTAAAGAGGGAAAGGCCACACGTGCTCGTAATATATTTTGACAAACATCTCCACAAGTCAGGCATGTTATCTCGCATTTTCTTCACACGAATCTGAAAATAATCTCATCTTGCCACTATCGACCTTCCGTGAGCGTGTAATCAGTATAAATTACACTAAATGCGCTTTGAAACCTCTTTAATAGCGGCCAGTTACCTGCATTAATGCCGCAGCCCCGCCAATACGCTTTTAATGGGCGTGAGACTCGGCAGCGTCGGCAAAAAACTGCCCGCGGCCTTTGAAGTCTCCTCGCGGTAATTTTGGGTTGACTGAAGTGCCACTCGTCCCCCTCAGCTGCCTGGCCGCGGTGAAGGGGTGGTGCGGGGCGGGGCGGGAGACAGCAGCGCGGGTATCGGTGCTCAGGGTCCCGGGAGGTGCACGGTGTTTAGGGGCATGATAAGGAGGAGCCTGAGGGAGCATCGGGGAAAGTTAAGTAAAAGCCATTATTGAGAATGGAGAATATGGTTGCTTGAGGGTATATGGGCAAGGAAAGGGTGGATGAACTTGAGGTACCGGAAGATTGAGAGAGAAAAATGATGGGTGAAAGCAGAAGTTGATGATCAACTATCCTTTCACTCTGCTATTATAATGATTCTTGTGCAGTGTCCAGTAATTAAAGGTGTACAGGTGGGCCTGAAGCGAGAGAGAGTGAGAGAAAGAAAGAGAGAGAGAGAGAGAGAGAGAGAGAGAGAGAGAGAGAGAGAGAGAGAGAGAGAGAGAGAGAGAGAGAGAGAGAGAGAGAGAGAGAGAGAGAGAGAGAGAGAGAGAGAGAGAGAGAGAGAGAGAGAGAGAGAGAGAGAAACTATAGCGCTAAACACCACTTTAATTGCAGAAGAAACAAACGCCATCAAAGTGAGTCAGTATAATAGAGTTAGAGTCAGCATCACCACTTCCATTAATACTCAATCGCTTCTGCACCTCACCTAAGAACACCTGAATCACCCATACCTCATAATTACTCACCTTCACTAAATCCTACTACTCGCACACACATGATAACAAGCGACACTCCAGCACCTGCACTGCCTTAAGACCATACCTGGGAATACCTGTCGTCTTATAAATGGCAAGGTACGTATCCCTCACTTGTACTTTGATTCTGCTTATTGAACGTTCCTAAGAGATGAAGCTGCGCATGTTTTACAGGTTTTTGTTCTTCTTATTATTATGTGTTGTCGCTTCTCTGGTTTTGCTTCCTGGACAAGTGTATTATTTTATCTCCAGGTTGTTGAGTCCTTGCTGATTAAAATGTACGTCCCAAGAAAGAAAGTCGTATAGATATAACAGGAGTAATATGAGAGAGAGAGAGAGAGAGAGAGTAATACAATTAACAAGAAATATGAACTCTGAATACAAATAAATTTACTGAGGCTTCGGAACAGCTGATATAGGTAGGTCGGATGTTGCTCCCGGCCTCCCCTCGCCGCGCCGCGCCATGCCCTCCGCTGTGGTGACACCGCGAGTTATCACCAGAAAATAGCGATACAAGGCCTTAGGGGGGAGTTTGAAAAGCCATCAGGTCGGGATGCGGAGGCACGATGGATTGGATAATTTCTCTCTGTGACGGCCGTAGTTAATTATAGATAATGTTGCGCTACGAAAGCAAGATAAAGGAGCCTTGTTACCGTATGAAAACAATTGCAAAAACAAGACACACCGTTTGATGAATGCCTGGTACATTATTTACGTGTGGTGTTGGGAGGCCGCTTTTGTATCGCGAGGTGTGAGGCCGGTGGTGTGGTGGTCTGGTGGTGTGGTGGTCTGGTGGTGTGGTGGTCTGGTGGTCTGGTGGTGTGGTGGTGTGATGATCTGGTGGGCCGTCGCGCCGCTTCAAGGTCTGGGGAGGTGATGGTGCAGGAGGAGGTGGAAGCAGCAGCTGCAGTTGGCTTTCTTCTGTAGAGCCGCTGAGGCAGGTGG
>NC_087177.1:10459308-10499308 GCF_035594125.1 Scylla paramamosain
CCGAATAAGGAACAGAAGGATAAGCTACTCTTCCCTTCCATATCTCTCTCTCTCTCTCTCTCTCTCTCCTAACAAACTAAATAAAGACAAACCGCGACAAGCAAGTAAGGGAGGACGAAAGTTATTATTTTTCTTTTTTGTACCTTTTCCTCCTTTCCTTTGCCTTCCTCGTCGTGGTTATTCTCGTACCTGTCTCCTTCTCCCATTGGTTTGTTATCGCGGCATCTGCTATCTCATTATCTCGCCATGACCGACCCCGAACGAGGGAGTGTCGACATAAATTTGTGTTGTCAAGGCTTCGGCCAGCTGGAAGGGAGGAAGGAAGGGGATTCAAGGGAGATGTTTAGAGGACACTGCATTTGCACGTGTTATACTTCGCTCCTGCCTCTTTCTCTCTTGTGCTTGGATCTGATGAATGTTTTGTTAGGTTGGGCAAAGATAGCGATGTTACTTCCTGAATATTGCTTCACATTTTTTCTCCTTAGTTTTATTTGATTATGGTTTGTATTCTTAAACGCTATGGGCTCTCACAAGGACTGATTTCAAAGGTCACAGGCAGAGATGATAAGCATGCATCCTTAAACATTCTGGGCCCTCATGTAGATTAAATTCAAAAGTTAAACTAATTATTAGCTTGGTTTTCATCCTTATTTTGTGTTCTATTGATGGTAATTTGTTTAACTATCGCAAGAATCCTTCACTCTTCAGAACCCTGATAAATTCAACTAGTGTTTGAAAATAGTTGAGTTAGACAGCGGGACAAGACACTGAAACGTTTAAGAATACGAAGAAATGTCCTGTAGAAATTAATCATTAGGACGTGAAAGTGCAAGTAGACATCAAACAACAGTCCTATTATTCCTAACTAGACTGTTGGGTTTAATTACACTAATTGCAATTTTAGAGAGAAACTAACTATTGTGCAAAGTAAGAGAAACGTGTTATCCACGGCTACTTTTGTTTGCAGGTGCGGATGTAAATGCTCGTTTGCATGCTAATGAGGCTCCTGGTCCCAAAGGTTTCATCGTCCTGGTGACTTTAAAGAAGCTCTAGTGGGTGTTAATTAAGATTTTTCAGGAACGTTTATGTGACTAGTGACAGTCTAATAAGCATATTAATTGGATAGACAGCCAGCGGAATCTATTTTTTTTTTTTATCTCTGAGAATTTAATCCGCTGAGAAATACAAATTTTCGCTAAGCGTTTGGTGTAAGTGGCACAATGGCGAGGCATCAATGATTTTGTTAACATTGGGAACCTGCACAAAGTAAATCAATGACTACAGTGCACTACAGTGACTACAGTGACTACAGTTATGTATGCCAGTTTCCAGCGACCTTTCTCTTAATGAATGATAAAAGTGATGTGTAGTATTTATAATCGGTTATTATAGATCCGAGTGGAATTCATGACAATAAATAAAATGACGTATAATTAAGTGTTGCTTGATATTTATGATAGTTTATAATAGCCATTAGGTGTGTGACTATCATAGTTATGAGTGGCCCGCTTACTTACGAGTACACGCGTTCATTGATAAGGAAGACAGTTATGTAAAATAAAGATATCGGGTGAATGGTTGAGGACGTAACGGAGTGACAGAGGCACAACTTAATGAGATAATGAAAACGATGCATGCGGAATTAATCGTAAATTACCGTCACCAGTATCACTACCAACACCACTACCACCACCGCCACAGAGGAAGAACAAACGACATCAGACCTGTTGAACTTTTTGAAATTAATGAGTCAGTCGCAAACCACCATCACCACCACCACCACCTTCACTACCATCACAGAGGAAGAACAAACAGCAGCAGACTTGTTGGGCCTGTGAGTTTGTGGTAGAGTACACTGTCTAATCTAAAGAGAGAAATATAAGATTATGGAGACAAATGTTCATCTTCCTTTCACTACATTCACCTCTATAGTTACCACCACTACCACCACCACCAGCAAGAACAACAGCAACAGCAACAACAAACACATATACGAAGGCGACGAATCACAAAGCCTCGAGAACTTGCAGATGAAATTTAGCGAAAACAGACGCTCTCCCGCAGCAGGATGAGAGGAAAATATCCACAAAAGGAGGTTTACAAGGACACCCCACAGGAAGCAACACCTACCCTTCCCTCCTCCATCCTTTCCTCCTTTCCTTCTACCTTTTCTCTTCTTCTCCTCCTCCCTCTTCTATCCCTTTTTTTATTTTCCTCTCTGTTTTTCCTTCTCACCTTTTTCCACTTCTCATTTCTCCTTGTCCCCTCCTTTCTATCTCTTTCTTTTCTCCCTTCTTCCTCCTTTCTCCTTTTCCTTTCTTGGATCTCCTTCTCCATCCTTTCCCCTTTCATCTTTCTTCTTCCTGTCTCCTCCTCTCTTTCCTCCTCTTATCCTTCATTATTCCTTCTCACTTTCTCCCTTCCCTCTTCTTCCCTTCTTTTCTCCACCTTTTCTCCTCTCCTCACTTCCTCCTCCTCCTCCTCCTCCTTCTCCTTCTCTTTCTCCTCCTCCTCCTTCTCCTTTCTCCCTTCTTCCTCCACCTTCCTCCTCTCCCCCCTTCCTCCTCGTCCTTCCCTCCTCTCGCCACGTCCCTCATCTATCTCAATTGTGGCGCCTCGGTCGGCCTTCTGTGGTCCGCCTCGACTCTGTTACTGGCAATTACACGCGTGTCGACGGTGGAGGCTCACCCGTCACCCCGCGAGCCTCTCAGCCTCCCTCTCAATGAGTTTACGAGAGGCTTGGCGCAGGAAACTCAAGCTCTAATCAATTTTTACTTAGCTTTCCATTACCTTCCATGCCTCTAATCCTTGTCTAATGTTCCTCATTTCCATTAATTTCCACGCCTGTTCTGCTTCCTCTTCTTTTTTAGCTCTCTTATTTTGTTTGTGGAAGGTACAGCAGTATATACGTACGCTATATTCACACGGAACAGGCGAGGTAGTACCGTAGGTGTTCAGCTTAAAGGAACAAGGACACCTGGTGTGAAATTAAGGCTGTATTTTTGGCTTATGGGTTGTTAGCTGTTGTGTTCGTTAGGTTTTATTGACTTGTGCTCATTGTTAAGTCCTAGAGAGAGAGAGAGAGAGAGAGAGAGAGAGAGAGAGAGAGAGAGAGAGAGAGAGAGAGAGAGAGAGTTGATAGAAAGCAGTCACTACATCCCATCCATCTGTGTCAGTAAGCCGCCGTAGATACATCAAGATTAAAAGTACTTAGGGTGAGTTTACATTTACATAATTGTAGCTTATTGGCCTGCATGGCTTTCTAGATCGCACGATAAGTAGTGATAGAGGAGAGAGAGAGAGAGAGAGAGAGAGAGAGAGAGAGAGAGAGAGAGAGAGAGAGAGAGAGAGAGAGAGAGAGAAACAGGAATGGAGGCTAGTGACGTGACTCAGCGAGGTGGACGTGAGGGTGAGGGAGGCACTGAGGCTGTTCCTGGCGTTATCCTTTCGTTCCGCCTGTCACGCATCACACCTACACACTAAATAACCCTTCCCATCCAGCCTCCTTGATACTGATGCCCTCGCACTGACCGGAAAATGTCTCTCAGACAACTCCGCCACTTACTTCCCTTCCCTCGTCCCAATGCCGCACCTGCCTTGCTCTTTCTCTCTCTCTCTCTCACCTGCCTCATCTCAGACACCACACCTGCTCATGGCTCCTCCTCCTCCTCCTCCTCCTCCTCCTCCCTGCTGTCTTGCTTTGCCTCCTGCTTTCACTACCTGATCGAGAGGAATATCATATTACTTCTGTCTATCTGCCTGTCTCTTTCTCTGTCTCAGTGTTATTTTAGCCAGTCTGCATTTATTTTATTTCAGGAGTGTTGGAGATTGTGTTTTCATTAGTTGTCATTCCTTTGTCTGACTGTCTTCTCTTTGTCTCTGTGTTTCTTGTTATTGTTATTTTCTCTTTCATTTCACGAGTTGTTGTGTTTTTGTTTTGTTTTCTTCGGCTGTCTTTCATTAGTCTTTTTTATTTATTTTTTGTCCGTTTCTTTAATAGCTTTGCAGTCAACCGTTCCCTTCATTGCCTATTACCTGAACCATCTATTACCTCAAATGTGTGTACGTTCTCTTCTACTCACACTTTCGGTTTCTTTCGTAGCACCTAATTACTCCTTTCTCTATTTCTCTCCCCACAACGTATTCAACTCATTAACTTTTTTTCATTCACATCTCGCCAAACTACTCCACCTTCAGACAGTTTTTTTTTTCTTTCCTATTACCTGCCACGTGGCTCTCACCTGCCACCCCCACCACTCCTTCTCTCTGTCCCCTTCTCCTACCCCCCTCCCCCTCCTGTACGTGCACAACCCCACCCAGCCCCCACCTCTCTCTCTCTCTCTCTCTCTCTCTCTCTCTCTCTCTCTCTCTCTCTCTCTCTCTCTCTCTCTCTCTCTCTCTCTCTCTCTCTCTCTCTCTCTCTCTCTCTCTCTCTCTCTCTCTCTCTCTCTCTCTCTCTCTCTCTCTCTCTCTCTCTCTCTCTCTCCTCGTCACCTTTCATCCAACCATCATTTTCTGACCTTCGCAACACCTGCCTTCATAATGAAAACCAGCAGGTGTCAGAGACTAACTTTGACATTCGACCGTTTTCACTCGCGTAACTTATGAGTGGGGTGTCCTAGTACAAATCTTATTATTACTCGTAATGACCCCGCACCTATCCACTGACCTATCATGAATGCGTACGTAGTATAATGAAGACTTAGGATTTTCATTTTGGGGAGGTCATGTACGTATGTATGTAGTTATTTTGGGAAATCAGACTTATTTGTTTGTACTGAAGAGCTACCGGTATTGTGTTTTTTTTTTTTTGGGGGGGGGGCTGGGGGGCGGGGTATGGGAGAGGAGGAAGGAGATGTTGGAGACGATTCTCTCTTATGTTCTTTTTCTTTCCTCTTTCCTCTTCTCTTTTCTATTCTCCTCTTTTCTACTCTCTTCTGCACTCCTCTTTTCTGCTCTCCTCTTTTCTGCTCTCCTCTTTTCTGCTCTCTTCTTCTCTACTCTCCTCTTCTCTTCTCATCTCTTGTTTGCTCTTGTCTCCTTTTGTCTCATCTTGACTCATCTTGTCTCCTCTCCTCTCCTCTCCTCTCCTCTCCTCTCCTCTCCTCTCCTCTCCTCTCCTCTCCTCTCCTCTCCTCTCCTCTCCTCTCTCTCTCTCTCTCTCTCTCTCTCTCTCTCTCTCTCTCTCTCTCTCTCTCTCTCTCTCTCTCTCTCTCTCTCTCTCTCTCTCTCTCTCTCTCTCTCTCTCTCTCTCTCTCTCTCTCATTGCGTATTCCGTCCTCGTCTCTACATATACTACTAACCCTAGAGGACAAATATTTTATCAGGGAGCAATCTAGAGGCTACCGCGCGACACCCAAGAATCTCTACAGGCGAAGCTCTGACTCAATGTTTTTTAACTCTTTTTTATTGCTATGGACGTCCCCAATTAACGCTAAGCACGATAAAGAGAGGTTTTCTTAGACACGTGGAAGAGAAAGAATGGAAGGTCAAATTTTTTTTTTTTTAGGTTGCAGAAGAATTGTAAGAGGTTTTAGTACAGAAATGAGTGTGGGAAGTATTCTTTAGCAGTGAAAGGGTTAAAGCAAGGTATTTAGTTCTACATTGCCGTCCTGAAACACGTAATTTGAAACTTGCTTTGAATGAGACTTGTTTGAGTGTTCATGTGAAAGTGAAGGAAGAAAAGTTGACGCTATGTTGAGGGCTTTTCTGTCTGTTAGTTAGGAATTGGGTTAAGGGAGCGTGTGTTTCAAGCCATGTGTCGTCTTCGGTTCAGTCAGGCAAGGGAAATGTGCAAAGTCCTTTCGAAGTTTAGAAAATTTCGTAACTTTTAAGAATGGGATGTGGCGTTGCATTCCCTGCTGATTTAAGTGATTTTTTTTTTTTTTACTTTTTCCTATAAATTTTCTCATTTGATTAAAGGCTTTGTTTTTTTTTTTTGTTTTTTTGCATTCTCCATTCTCTCTCTCTCTCTCTCTCTCTCTCTCTCTCTCTCTCTCTCTCTCTCTCTCTCTCTCTCTCTCTCTCTCTCTCTCTCTCTCTCTCTCTCTCTCTCTCTCTCTCTCTCTCAGGGTCAGTTGCTGTTTGGACTTCCTTTGTATTCCTCTCCCGCTCCCTCCTCCAACACCCTCTCCATCCCTCATTTCCTCTCCCTTCCCTTGTTTCTCTTGTTCGTTAAAATCCCTAAAGTCATGAGCGCATTAAAACATTCCTTTCTTTGCCTCCCGTTCACCTGCCCGCTTACCTGGCCTAGCGGAGCGCCCAGGTGAGCCACATTAACAAGGCGGCGACATGTTTCATCTGATAAGGCCAGGGAATTATAGTGCTCTCCCTTATTTAATTCAGGAAAAACAAGACAACTAATAGAAAGTTTTCATTTGGTTATCTATAGATTTATCTTTTGTTTACATAGGGTTTTCTGTCTTCTAATGGTATTGGTGTGTATGTGTGTGTGTGTGTGTGTGTGTGTGTGTGTGTGTGTGTGTGTGTGTGTGTGTGTTCTTCATTGCTTAACTACTATTCTTACTGGTACGTTCTTGTGATTGAGTAGTATGATATATATATTTTTTAAAGGTACCTGTCTTGTTTTGTAATCTGTAAAGATGTCCTTGTGAGATACGTACTTACTACTAGGTCCTTGTCAGGAAATTTCAACGCGACAGTAGAGTGCATTCTTAACTCAGCATACGTGGCGTCCAGCGGATCGAATGTTCCACTGCAAATATACTCGTACATGCATCCCCTACACACACACACACACACACACACACACACACACACACACACACACACACACACACACACACACACACACACACACACACGTAGCTTTGCTTATAAATTCTGTGATGTTTTATTTTCTTTCACAGTGTTCGAACATGCAGTGATGCAGCATGCATTAAGTCACTTCCCGTCACCGTTATAAGAGAGTGACCACATTTTAAATTCGCACACACTTCCAGAAAAAAAAGTGCCTAAAAACCATGCTCGTATATATATATATATATATATATATATATATATATATATATATATATATATATATATATATATATATATATATATATATATTTTTTTTTTTTTTTTTTCTTTTTTTTTTATTGTTACCAGCGTAGTAGGTATTTAAATAAAACAAAGGAAGTCCGGAAGACGCTTATGTGCTAGAGATAAGCCAACTGAAGATAGAAAAGAAGTCTCCATCGAAGAAAATTAAAGTTAAGTTACCTCAGGAAGTGAACTAGTCCTTCTTGGGATGTTTGACTTTTTGTACATTTTTTTTTTTTTTTTTTAATAGTGGCGTGCCTTGTGGCTTGTACTTCTTGTTTGTGCCTGAGATACTCACTTGGCTACTTTTCAGCAAATTTTAACAAAGGTGCTCATGTCTTCATTGTGATGCCAGTTCCCTGAATGTTTTTTTTTATTTGTTTATTTTTATTTAATTATCTATTTATTTATTTATTTATTTATTTTATTTTATTTTATTCTATTTCATTTATTTATTTTATTTTTTATGAAGAGAGTAGTCCATTCTACTTCCGTTGTGGGAGGCAACAGCAAATTGTTAACAATTTTTCTGAATCGTCTAGACACGAGGATGAGGTTCAGTTTTCGTGGGGGAAAAAAATACAAAATTGCAAATTATGAAAGTAGCCGTCTAAAGGGGAAAAAACCTGTCTTGGCCTTGGGCAGATCCTGTGACAGGTACAAAAATAGAAGTAATCCTATATGATAGAGCTATTTTTTATTTTTCTTGAATATGTAACTTTGAAAATTTGAAAATGTCTCTTGTAATTTTTTTTTTTTTTATACAAGACAAGTACTTTTCTTAATGCTGATGACACATTAGAACAAGTTAACCCTTTTACTTTTATGGTCGTCTTTTAGTAGCAAAGAATCGTATAAAAGTATAGTTTGCACTGACAGAGTAAAGAAAAAAGTAAAAGATTAGTTTTGTATTTTCTAGGTTACAGAACTCAATATGCTTTAGAAAAAAAAAGCATGTGAAAAGTTATAAAAGATAATGGGAAAAAGCATGTCTAGAAGTGAATCTGTTAAATAATACTGAGTTTAATTCTTTATTTGGTGGGAACTTGGTTTTTGTTGACTAAGCTGCTGTGGTGACTAACCTGTCGCGGCTGTGCTTTAGACCATCTCTGTAATTTCCCTGGTGACTCCCGCTTATCACTCATGTCCACCAACAAAGAAGTCTCGCATTATTGCCATACTTTCAAATTATACTTAACTTTTACTCTTTTAAACCATCCACGTGTTTTAAGTGAATTTTTCTGTACTTAACAGGTAGAAGAAAAAAATTGTTAGTGAATGGATCCAAAGTTTATTATATCATAATCAACATACGACGTCTTATTTTCAGTTGTCTTGAATTTGCCTCTTGATAATCCCCAAAGAGAGAGAGAGAGAGAGAGAGAGAGAGAGAGAGAGAGAGAGAGAGAGAGAGAGAGAGAGAGAGAGAGAGAGAGAGAGAGAGAGAGAGAGAGAGAGAGAGAGAGAGAGAGAGAGAGAGAGAGAGAGAGAGAGAGTGTGTGTGTGTGTGTGTGTGTGTGTGTATTTTGTGTCGTGTCTGTGGGAAGAGGTCCTATGCCTCCCTCCAGCATCCTCCCCGCGGCCCAAACAGCGGCGAGCAGCACGCCAAAACTGTGTACCGCGATCCATAAAATACATCTACTTTCTCCTCCTGCAGGCGCTGCACGGCCTGGCCAGGACGCGGCAGCTGACACAAGCACAATATTCGGTCAATGGAAAGTATATAGTGACGTAATCTCTAGAAATGCTCAGGTTATTCGATTAAATTTACAATATGGTATCAATAAACTCATAAAAACCGTTCTTATTCATCGTGTGTGTCAGAATCACGCTCTTAACCAGAGAAAAACAAGGAAAGGATAGATAAACGAATTATAGGTGTGCTTAGCTTCGTAGCGAGCACCGATATGACTAAGCTTCAGGTGCTGGCCCGTCTAGTTAATCAATATAATTAGGGGTAGTTTAATGATAATGATCAGAAGCTCAGCAGGAGGGAAGTGCATGTTGTAATTAACGACGGATGAAATCTACCTTTTGTAAAAGCTTTCACAGTCTTCATTTTCAGTTCTGGCATGTGTTATTGCAAGTAGGAACATGTTTAAGGTTATTTAACGTAAATTTAATAATGATGATGATGTCTATAGGAAACATATATTCATTGCTATAAACATGCGAGGATGAGCAGTATTGAAGTGCTTTCCAGTTATGTAGTGCTATAAAATCAAATATGTAATAGTATGTAAGCATTAAAGAAACCTTACTTCTCACTAAATCTCCATCAGTTAGTTTATCTATATATAAAAAGATCATAAATAAATGTTAATAAGAGGGACAGGTGCACGCATTCTCAGATGTAAGTTAGGCCCAGCCAGGACACGATGGGTTCACACTTTAATACAGGAAAATCGTTATTAATATTAGTGAGCAGAAGCGGCACCCTCCCTCTGTAGGCCTTCCCCCTATCCCCATTATCCCCTTGTTCTCCTGTCCCCCTGTCCCCCAGTCCCCCAGTCCCTAGCCGACCACCGTGACGGGCCCCTACATGAGCATCACACTTATCACCCTCAGCGTTTAGGGTTCCACCGGCCTCATGCTTAGTTTAAAGGGTAAAACGTATGTGCCAGAAGCTCCACGAGTTATTAAATTGCCAAAAATGTGGTGAAATTGTTGCCTGAGTGTGGCCGTCGTGACTTGCTCGTGGAGTGAGAGCTACTGGAAGATTTTTTTGGCATAATTTTCTTGATAATGATTCACTCTAGGTAGGTATGGCCATAAGAAAAAAAAAAGCGATAAAAGTGCTGAATGAAATGCGAAAATTAAGTATGGGGACGAGGAGGAGGTAGAGGTAGGTGAAGAAAAAGAAGAAGGAGAACGAAGAGGAAGGCGAAAAAAAAGCAAGATGAGGAACAAGAAAAAAGAATCTACTCAAATACAAAAGAGAGAAGGAAAATGAAGTAAGCATCATTGCAGCAAAAAAAAAAAAAAAGAAAGAAAGAAAGAAAGAAAGATGCACACCACGTGTAAACCCGCATGATTCGTTGCAGCTTCCGATATGTCGAGGCGTAGATTTATATGTAGACAAATAAACACACCTTTTACCCTCTGAGTCCACTGCAATACATGTAAAACGTATTCAGTAGATGCAAACAACGTGGTAGTAATCTGGCAGGTTAAAGTGAGGAGGGGAGATCAAGAGTCAAGACATCAAGGAGACAAACACCGCGCTTCTAGGCTCGTAGACTCTTAAGTAAACATAGACGTGTTTATGGGTTGAATTTTGCGATAAACATCCCTTCACCGCCCTTTCTTCCGACCGCCCCAGTCTTCCGTGAGCAGCCATTGACCTGCCGCCCAGGGAACAAAGCACACAAAGCCGCTGTTTTCTGTTTTCCCCCGTGGCCCTTGTGACCTGACCTGCCGTTAGGTGAAATAAGGGCAGGTGGGGGGTTTGGATAAGCTCACCTGGCCTGACCCAGAATAACATCTCTGAAATCATAGAAACAGCAGTTCGGAATATGAAAAGTTATTTGTTCGCTCTTTGTTCCCGTGAGCCGTGAAGTTCCAGCCATGCGTGTTAATATGTGTGATGGTTAATGTTGTGCAGGGGAGAGTGGTATTGTTTGTGGTTACCGAGAGGGATTCCATGCCCAGTGAGACAACTGTAGGTGTGTGGGACATGATTTTTCTTATAGTTTTTACCTTTAATGTAGTATTCCTTCGTGAAGTCTTAATTTCTTTTGTTTGTTACTGATAGAAATGGTGTGATAAGAAACACACACACACACACACACACACACACACACACACACACACACACACACACACACACACACACACACACACACACACACACACACACACACACACACACACACACACACACACACACACACACACACACACACACACACACACACACACACACATACACCAAAACAACAGCAATGACGACAATGAAAGAACAAAAACAAGAAGAGCAAGAAAAGAACAAGAAGAATAAGAAAAATACAAGAGGAAAAAGAAGAGAAGATAAGAAAAATAATGACAAAACTTCAATAGCAACAACAACAACAACAAGAGAGGTGGAGGGAGGGAGGAACAGCACAAACAAGCGAGGTCACACGGGACGGGCGCAAAACTCGGTCAGGTCAAGAGAATGGGGAGAGGAGGAGGAGGAAGAAGAGAGAAGAGGAAAACGATGAGTAAAGAAAAGAATTGGGGTGACGGGAACTGGAGGGGAGGTGAATAAGTGAAGTGAAGGGAAGTGAAGTGAAGTGAAGGGAAGGGAAGGGAAGAGAAGAGAGGAGGAAAGGAAAACTGTGGCTAATTTAATTTATTAGTCACTTACCTTAAGGGGATTCATGGATGTGTGTGTGTGTGTGTGTGTGTGTGTGTGTGTGGGAAATAGAGAGACGTTGAGGAGAGAGAGAGAGAGAGAGAGAGAGAGAGAGAGAGAGAGAGAGAGAGAGAGAGAGAGAGAGAGAGAGAGAGAGAGAGAGAGAGAGAGAGAGAGAGAGAGAGAGAGAGAGAGAGAGTTGCGCCTTGCATGGGAAACTAAGAGAATGGTCACTGTGGAGGTGCAGGGAAAGGGGAGAAAATTAATAATGAGACGTGTGAGGACGGAGAGGAGAAGCGGGAGGAGGAGAATGGAGGAAGAGAGAAGGAAGAGGAAGGTGAAAAGTAAAGACACAAAGAAAGATGAGAGAGCGATGGAGGAGAACGTGAAGGATAAAGTGATAGTGATGATGATGATGATGATGATAAGATAAGGAGAAAAGAAAAAAACGAAGAAAAAGTAAAAAAAAAAAGAAAATGAAGCAGATGAAGAAAAGATAAGGATGAGTTTGAAAGGAACAGGAGAAAGAGGAGGAGGAGGAGGAGGAGGAGGAGGAGGAGGAGGAGGAGGAAGAGGAGAAATAGGACGATGAAGAAAAAAAAGAAGGAAATGCTTGAGGAGGAACATGAGAAGGAGGATGAAGAAGAAGGTGAAGGACGAGTTTGAGAAGGAGAAGGAGGATGAGAAGGAGGAGGAGGTATGGCAGAGTTACCTGGTTAGCTAAAGATAGACAGCCAGACAAGGAGGGAGGATGGGAGAGAGGGAGGGAGAGAAGGGTCTTGTCCTGAAGGCAGCCTCTTCTAATTGTATTGGTTTACACAGAGCTAGTGATAGGGTGAGAATAATTACAGCAGATTAAAAGATGGATATTAGTTTAAGAGGTGCTTTGTTTAAGGGAATATTGGCTCCTACCTCCCACAGGACCCCTTGTGGATGAGAAGTTAATGTCCCTTGTGGTAGACATTATGTGTGATGGAATGCTCATCTTCTTCTTTGGAATGTGAGGTGAATTGTGCTGGCCTGGTGCGGACTGAAGTTCGTGGAAAAGGAAAGGAAGCGGGGACTGAAAGAGTGAAAGAGTGTGTGTGAAGAATGGAATGATTAAACAAGACATTGAGTTTTATTTATGATATGGGCAAAGCTTGATTGTTTGTTTTATATATTTTTGGGGGGAATTATATATGTATTCTTGTTAATTAATTACTACTACTACTTCTACTACTACTACTACTACTTCTACTACTACTACTACTACTACTACTACTACTACTACTACTACTACTACTACTACTACTACTACTACTACTACTACTACTTCTACTACCACTGCTACTGCTGCTACTACTACTACTACTCCCACCACCACTACCGCTACCACCAACACTCTAGTCAAATAATGTGTGGGGACAGAAAATGCTGGAATAAAGAGAAAAGTCTGAACGGATAAAGAAAACATAGTTTAGAGGAGAGGATGAGCAAACTGGTTGAGTCTCTTTCTTTTCTTTGTTTTGGAGGAACTCATACGCATCAAGGGAGATTTGAGGCTTGTATCGGCCAGCACAAATGTCTTGGCTGGAGTGTAGCTGCTTGGTTTGTGTGTTTGACTAGTGTGGATGCAGGTTGAGGCCACGGACACAAAACGTCGGGAATGTAAGCGTCCTGCCCCATGCACGAGTATGTAAAAATATGGTCCTATCCTGTGCATCTGTTTTGTTCCTCTTTTTATTACTCTCTTTGTTTCCCTACACTGTTATTTACTTACCTTGCCAGTTTTCTTACTGTCCTCCATTCTTATCTGTATGTTTGTATATATATATTTTTTTCTCATTTTGTGGTTATGTCTATCTTCCTACTTTTTTTTACATTTAGTATGTTACGTACTTTCTTACCAGCCTATCTGTCTGTATGCGTATGTTTATCTATCATCTGTCTCTCGGATTGTTTGTTTGTTTGCCCATCCACGCATATTTTTGTGCTTACTTAAAAATGTGTATAACAATCACATGACAGTGTTTAGAAAGAATGTTAGACCTGCTGTTGTACCAGATCAACAAATTATGTTCAGTGTAATTTGTATATTCTGCTCAGGTCGAGGCTCATCTGCTTTGCCGCGAAATTTTCAACATAAATTTCCATCCTGACAGGCAAAGGGACAGGTAGCGCTTCCTCGATAGCCTCTACCTCCACAATTTCACGTCCTCCACTGCAGTGTGAATGGTTCGTTGCACTTGCAAAATACATAATTATGATTTCAAGATAATATATGCCCATTTCCCCTTCAAGAATAAGCATTTACTTATACTCCCCCTTTTTTTTATGGCATGACTTATCTTCCTTTCCAGTTTTCGTCCCTTTCATTTCCCCCTCTCACAATGGCTCGGCCGGCCCAGTCTGGTAAATGACGCCCTAATCACTCTAAGTGCCTCGCTGGCTAGTTTTCGCCGTCTTATCCACGTTCAACCGCAAATGAAAGTTCCGCCCCTGCTTAGCTTCCAAAGACTCTCCTCCTCCTCCTTCTCATCGTGTTTTTTCTCCTTCTTTCTTCCTTCTCCTCCTCCTCCTCTTCTTCCTCCTCCTCCTCCTCCTCCTCCTCCTCCTCCTCCTCCTCCTCCTCCTCCTCCTCCTCCTCCTCCTCCTCCTCTTGACAAGTAGCTGGCTTTCCGCCAGTAGGAGCTAACACAGGGCTGGAAGTCGCTATCTCCTTTATTTACCTTAATTATCCACCAAATAACCCTCGCCTTTGGCCGCTATCTCAAAAGTCAATTAGAAAAAAGTCAATGAAAGAAATGGACAGATAAGGGATAGAGACGTGGATTGGCGGGTGCAGCCCCGCCGACACACGGACAGATAAACGGACAGTCGAGGTGCGTTGGGAATAAATGAAACCTGACGCAGAGTGGAGAAACTGGTCAATGTCTGTACTAACTGCCGCAGTGAATAGATAGAACAAAAATTAATTGATATCATTTTTAAAAGACGGCCACTCTCTCTCTCTCTCTCTCTCTCTCTCTCTCTCTCTCTCTCTCTCTCTCTCTCTCTCTCTCTCTCTCTCTCTCTCTCTCTCTCTCTCTCTCTCTCTCTCGTGTGTGTGTGTGTGTGTGTGTGCGAGTCATTGTGTCTACGTGCATGCGTTCGTGTGTGGGTTTGTGTATATGTGCCTGCGCGCGGGCGATTACTTAAAAGATTTTAATTAACAAATTAACATTAATCAACATTTTGACACGGCGCGTCTCTCTGTCTCCAGTCAGCGTAATTGTAAAGTGCTTTTTTTTCAGCAAAGCGACAAGTACTGCTTGATTGCTGAGAACATCTGTCGAAAGGCTCAAGATGCAGACTGTGTCCTTTTACAAACACGCTCCCTGTATTTACCGAGGAGTTAATATCCTGCAGAACAAAAAACAAAAAAACAAAAGGGTCAACAAAAAAACTGGACGACATTCTAAACTCCTTATGCACTGTTTTCTTTTATTTGACTTATCTGCACCATTACTGGCTGGACGTTTATCTGCTTCCATGCATCAACAGTACCATCTCTTCACACTGCACCGTTGCCTCCCGCCGCGAGGCCCTGGGCGCACTTTGACAGCCAAACACGGCCATAAATCAAGATGTGTAAACCTCAGCGGCGCCAACCTGCCTAAGTGAGTGTTCAGTATTCCGGGAGTGGCTTTTGAATGAGCAGAGTTACACCAGGTGCCTTTTTTTATTAGGCTTGTACTTTAGTGTAAGGGTAATGACTAAAACTTCTTCCCATTTAGTTTACTTGCATGGCGGAGGAACTCTGAACTGGCGAGTGTCTGAGGCGTTCACGATCTGAGAATAAGAGACGTTTTTTTTTTTTCTAAGTGAAGGAAAACATCAACCAAAACATCGCCAGTGAGGAACCTGCCTCGCCCCAGGACATGCAGACAGGCTTTGTGTTTCCAGTGCGCTTCGCTCTTCCCAGAGGTGCTCGTTCTCTGCGTGATGTATTTTGTAGCTTTAAATGATTCTAGGCACAGGCAGGCGATATTTTTATTAAAAAGTACAACACCTCGACTTTGTAATTTCTGCCATGCATGTGTGTGAGTGATGAATATTCGTTGAGATTGATAGTGTGTGTGCCTTCCTGAATATTTACACAAAGATTTTCATTGTGGGATGTATAAGTGCCCAGAGGTACCATAGCCACAGCAGGTGGCCTAGGCGCCCCTTTAGCTGTGCCGCCAAAAGAGAGGCTCTGCCGGTAGTTGGCGGGGCGTCTGACGAGACTAACAAAGTCGTATCTGTTTTTACCGCCACCTTCGTCCTGCAGGTCCCGCCGAGCGTCTTGAGGCCTTGTCTTTAGTAACCCACAGACACATATTTGACCGCTCAAGGTCAAGTTTGAGGGTCACTGTCCTCTGCCTCATGAGGGTTGCCGTGAGGGTTCCAGGAGGCTGACCTCCCACCTCAAAGGGCACTAGGGATGCAGACACAACATCCTGCACGAAGGGTTCAGTATTCAGGATTGACAGCTGCGTGTGTATAATACGAAGCACAAAAACACCTGGTATGCCAAGCAGTCGTGGGTGTCTGTGCTGCATACCAAGTGCCTCCAGGGACCGACTAGCGGCCGGCGGGCAGACCAGTGTGGCACGGCTCGCCGCTTCGAGGCGCTTCCAGACACTTCATGGAAATGTGACTACAAGACGTTGACACCTATTTATCTCAGAGCAACTAATGAACAAGCCTTACTGAATGATGCAAAACTTTCCGAAAAAAAAGGAATGACATTTGAAATAATTACTCACGGAATGAAATACTGCTCACTTATAGGGAATAGGCGGATAGGGAATCGGCACATCAGTAGCCTCCAATTCTTCACAGTTTTTAGCCCCACACACACCGTGGCGGTGCCTCGTCCTCCCTGCCTCCCCTACACCTCCGCCTCTCCATTAGCAGGAGGTGGCGGGGTTGTCTCCTGACCATTGCCTGAGTGCTGCCCGCCCTGGTGATGCTTCTCTTGTCCCTTACAAGTGACTCATTAGGAACTGAATGGCTCGTTAACTCACTCAAGAAACTTCTGCAAATTGTTGTAAGACAAAATACAAAAATACGAACATAACAATAAAATCTCTGAAAGGAACAGCCAGGCATCACCACCACCACCACCACCAGCACGACTACTACTACTACTACTACTACTACCACCATCATAAATGATAATGGTGATGATGATGATGATGATGATGATAACAATAATGATAATAATAATAATAATAATAATAATAATAATAATAATAATAATGATAATGATAATGATAATAATAATAATGATAATAGTAATAATAATAATAATAATAATAATAATAATAATAATAATAATAATAATAATAATAAATGTTAAGAAGAGTAACGAAAACATAAACACATGTTAGGTTAATGCAGCTGATCCTTTCATTACAAAGCAAGAGGACGTGTGTGTGTGTGTGTGTGTGTGTGTGTGTGTGTGTGTGTGTGTGTGTGTGTGTGTGTGTGTGTCTGCGAATTCCCAGCATAACGCTTATTTCATTCCATCCATCACACACTTCATTTCGATCTACGTGGGTTATTGTTTTCAAATAGCGCCTTACCTGGCCTCCCTTCCCCGCTGGATTATCTCACGCCTTCATCCTCTTCCTAATTGAGTGCACCATCTGCCTGTCCGCTTCTCCGTCCCTCACCACCTGGGCGCTGATAGAGAGAAGTGGTGCTTTCAGTAAACTCAAGATACACAGACACAGACTCGCACTCCCCCTCCCCATCTCTCTCTCTCTCTCTCTCTCTCTCTCTCTCTCTCTTTCTCTCTCTCTCTCTCTCTCTCTCTCTCTCTCTCGTTCCCACTCATTCTCTTTTTATCTCTTCCAATATTATCTAAAATAAAAAGGGACTGAAATGGAACTCTCCCTAAACCACTTAGCCACGCTCCTAATCAACAGATAATTAGTTGCTCTTCTTTTTCTGCCGAGGTACCCAGTCGTAAACGCGAGATAACAGGAGAGTCGGAGCCTCGATGGGGGGGGGGGAACGAAGTGATGATAGAAGAAAAGAATGAATGGAAATCGTGGTGACGGTCTAGAAGAGAGAGAGAGAGAGAGAGAGAGAGAGAGAGAGAGAGAGAGAGAGAGAGAGAGAGAGAGAGAGAGAGAGATTTCTACGACCATATAATTTCATTATTCCTCAGACTCTCTCTCTCTCTCTCTCTCTCTCTCTCTCTCTCTCTCTCTCCTCTCTCTCTCATCTCTCTCTCTCTCTCTCTCTCTCTCTCTCTCTCTCTCTCCAGTGCTTCTGAAAGTGAAAAAAAAAAAATGTATCTGAGAACATTATTTTTTTTTTATCTTTACGTCTTAATGTGATTCAGTAATTTATTTATTTTTTTTTTCAATTTAATGAGGATCTAATGTTTGTGGGGAACTAATTCTGGGCAGGTAGCGAGTTGATGAGTTTAAAGGAAAAAAGAATAGGACTGTGAGAATGGAGGGAGGAAGGGGGGGGAGGAAGGGAGGGAGTGAGGAAGGAGGGGTGTAAGGCTACAGAAGCCTTATGAGGGAGGGAGTAGGGTAGGAGTGGGCAGGTAAGGGATAGCAGGTTAGCAGGTGACCTTGGATTCAGTCACTCACACTGGTTCGTGCCCTCCCGTCAGGTGTGAATGAAGGGATGGTGAGGAAAGAAGGTAGTGCTCTGTTTTGGAGCGTGTGTGTGTGTGTGTGTGTGTGTGTGTTGGTGTACATGCCATAGTTTGAGGTTCTGTTTGTTTTTGCTATTTTTTTTTTTTTTTTTAAGATAATTGTTTGGAAATGTGTTTTACTTTTTGGAAGAAATATTACTCTTACGTTTACTACTCATTTGTTGGTTTTGTTTTAATTATTTATTTATTCCGTTTATGTTTGTTTCATTTCAAATCTGATTATATTATGTACATGTTTAGAATTATCTTTATTGTCTTTTTTTTTTAATACTCTTATTGTACGGTATCTGTGTGTGTGTGAGCGCGCGTTTCTCGCTTGATGTTCGATGGAAGGTGAGAGGAGTGAATCCCATACGGTTCACATTCGCCAGGGCAGGTTCAAGGAATAAGTCAGGGTAACAACCTTCGCCGCACCACGCAGCCTGCCGCAGACCACTCACGACTGTACCGTTGTGGGGCCGTTGACATTAGCTCCTGTAATGTTAGAAGTAATGTTTTAGCTTCTGATGCTGATGACGATGATGATGACTATGATTTCTGAACATAAACTTTACTTCGTTCTGTACCTTTTTATTTTAAGGAGTATGAACCACTGAATTACTTCACTGCATTCTTTATGAGTTATTTGAAGGGTTGGTGTATCAATGAAGTACCGAGCGGCTTCGAAACAACTGAAGCGCTACGACTCCCCCGGGCCAGTGGCGTTGCTTCTATTGCGTGGTGCACGTGTGTCAGATTCTGTGCTGTTTACAACACTTATTTGTGGCGAAGGTGAAGTAGGACTGTCAAATCCGTACATAAGACTTGGTTCCAACAGCTCATTAGGCATGTGGAGTAGGCATTGAGTGTGTATGGACATGTTTTTCAGGCGTATAGGGAAATTTCACTCTTAAACCAGCACTCTGACGCCGCTGGGCCGGGAAAGCGTGAGTTGCCAGACTATCTTAAGTGGCTTAATTTTATTCCTCTCATTTCAAATCATGTAAGACTGTGTAGTGTCTGAACCTGTTTAATCTTAATTAGTAAAAGCAATATTGTTCGGAATGGCAAATTTTCAGGGACGGACGCAAAAATCAGCGTGAGTAGTGGAGATGAAGGCGAGGGTTGGCAGTGTGGCAGCGCGCCTCCCTGCCTTATCCTGCGTCATGTATACCAACCCAGACCCCACAATGCACCGCTGCCAGGACATCACCCCATCACTCCATCATGTTACAGGTGCTCCTAGAATCCTTTGCCTAAAAAAATGGAGTCAGTGATCTCTACATACATCACCACTCTCTCACTCTTATCACCGCCACATCCACCGCTGCCCTGCCCTCCATTCCTCCATTTCAGTACCACCCCGATAACACCCATTCGCCTCCCGTGTCGCCTCCGCTATCTCCGCCGCCGCATCACCACCACCTACCCATATTCTACCTGTCCTGTATCGTTCACTTTCTTCTCAGCAATTCACGCCGCCTCATGATACTGGCGGTAATTCTCAAATATAGAAGGTGAAATTGAAATAGTCTAGCAAATTTTGAGCTACTGCTGATGCTGCTACTGCTGCTGCTGCTGCTGCTGCTGCTGCTGCTGCTGCTGCTGCTGCTGCTGCTGCTGCTGCTGCTGCTGCTACTACTACTACTACTACTACTACTACTACTACTACTACTACTACTACTACTACTACTACTACTACTACTAACAACAACAGCAACAATAACAACAACGACAACAACGACAACAATAACAACAACGACAACAACAACAACAACAACAACAACAACAACAACAACAACAACAACAACAACAAAGCATCAAACCATCACCCTATAGTCCTAATCTGTAATAAATAATAAATAAAAGTCACCGCGACCTGTATGTTCCATTATAAATTATATCATTGGAGCGTGAATTATAACTGGCCTGTATATGGAGGCGTGTCGGAGTTCACTGCTGCCTGGAGGAAGGAATGAGGGAGGTAAGGAGGGAGGCAGGGAAGGAAGGAAGCTTTCTCCTGTCGCTATTGTATACGGTTATGGAGTGTCGCCCGTTTCTTCTTGTGCTTGGACAAAAAAAAATTAAGAAAAAAAAGTAATAATAATGACTGACCGCTGACCTACCACTAGACAACATTTGTGGACGGTAGAAATGACTCGTCGCTGTAATAAGTATTGCCGTGGTAAAGCCATAGTGGAGGCTGGAAATGTAATGAGTGTTCAATAGGTTTCGGTTTAAAATAGTATAGTGTTTATACGTTGATGTGTCCATAAGCCCTAATTATTTGTCAGTCACCTCATTGCAGCTGAAGAGAAGTTTTTTTTCCTCGTCATTGTCGTTCTTCTCTGTCTCTTCCTCCTCCTCCTCCACGGGTAAGACCAGTGCCATAAATTCCTCATACTTTTGTCATGCTTTTACTGAAGTAGTCTGTTCAGTTTTTGTCCCCGCCTGCATGTAGTGCCCATTTGTATTCTTTTATGGTACCCAGCAGCTCGGCGTGCCTTGTCGTACGGGAGCGGAGTGTTGTGTTACATTGTGTTGTGTTGGGGAAGGCTTGTGATCCATCATGCTCAACGCCGTCAGCCGCCACCCCGTCATATTTTAAGATTCACGCGCATCTGAACTTGACCCCCGGCAGCCTTTGTTCATATCTACTTACCATAAATATTTAATTTCTTTTTGCAAGTGTGTGCAAGTGATGTTTAGGTGTAATTTATCACAAGTGTTTTTATCCTCCGTTCTGCTGGTCATTGCCGCTCCTTATGGCACGTCCCGGCCTCTCGGGTGGTCCTCGGGGTCCTCGGTCCTGGTCCGTACTCAGGATGCACGGTTAACTGTAATGAGTTTCCAGTAATTGTTGATGTTTCGCGTAGTTTTTATGTCTAATGACCGACCTCTGCATTGTTGTCCAAGATTGAGATATCAGGCTGAGTGCGTTTGTCAGGTGAGGGGCGCAGAGGGTGGCTGTTTTCGTCAACGATGCAACCCCTGCGGCATTATAAAGGCCCCGCCTGGACGACGCTCCCATTGTTTGCCGCCTCCAGCGTGAGCCAAACATGGCTGACGCAGCCACTGCCACTCGCCTTAATCTGGATGGGCACGGCCGTCCCTCGTCCTGGACTCTCGTTAAGTCCCCGCGCAATCTGCACCTGTCGCCATATGTCATTACACGGGAACAACAACCTTTCTGATCATTAATTATAAAGTCTGGGCCGCGTGGCAACTTAAAAAAAATACGAGCAATACATCAACGGCTCTGGTCATGAACGGCCGTCGTTGGCAGTTCTTAATATTGGCAGATGGTGATTATAGTGGGAAGAACCACGTAATTACTCTGTTGAAAGTTTATTGGCCGCAGAAAGATGCCGTATCACGTTGCAACACAGTCTGCGGCAGCACATACTCGTGCCGGTGTTGTATTGCAGCTGAAGGCACGTGACAGGTGATTCAGGGTTAGAACTCAGATATCTAATGAGCTATAATGAATAACTGCCGCATACAGTGGGTGGTGAGGGGATACTTCTTAAGGGGAGGGGTTGAGGGATCATGTGGTGTGTCGCATCCCTGGGTTGCATTTCATGTTCTCGTTGGTGGCGAAGGAAGCTTTTATTCTTTTGCAAGAAAATATCGTGACATCGCAGCCATAGTAAAACATCCTTGTTCATTTACTCCTATTTGTTATGTTATGTATTCATATTTATACATAGTCCACTTGATGTAAGCCCACCGCTCTTACACCCAACCACATTCTCGTATTGATGACAAGCTCTCACACTCATCCATTCATGCTCAGTAAGCTTTTATCATCCATGCACCTGCCATGTTATATCCTTTGACACACACACACACACACACACACACACACACACACACACACACACACACACACACACACACACACACACACACACACACACAAATTCCTTCTTGCATGTCCAGACTTGCCCAAAAAAGAGCACACTGGCGTGGAGTCCGAGGAACCTAATTTTTTTCTTAGCGGTCATAAGTTCTGTGTAGCGGGGTGACGCCTGGTTGGGCCTCGGTTCCTGCCAGGCTGCTAAAGGGCTTGTTACAGCGGCGTAATGAGGAAGGAGATGAGTTGCCTCCTTCATTAGTGGGGCTTTCAGTACCGGCCATAAAGTTAGAAAGTGAAGGTAATGATTGCTGCGAAAATGTTGGTTACCGCATTGAAGGTGGTCTTAATTATAGCATGCTTCCTTCCTCTATTTCTTTTTTTATAGGCATGGCAGCGAGGCCTAGGATTGTGAACTAATGGCTCGGGCAGTAGCAGGATAGGCCGGGTGATTAATTAAATGCTGGTTTGTTAAGAGGCAGGAAGAGAAGGAGGAGGAGACTTTAATGAACTAATGAACGGTTTAGTTAATACGTTGGTCTCTTAGCGTAATGAGAATTGTATACGTATCTAGAATAGCAAAGAAAGCGCGTTCCGTAATTCATCTATCTACTTATCCATTTTTTTTCCATCTATATCTTCTGAAACATTCGGACAAGGGCACTGTTATTCTCATGGTCCCTAAGTGCTATCACGTTTTGGCCTAGTCACTCTTGCTCCCTATCTTCCTTGTACCCCAAAGAGCGCAGAAACGGGCAGTCAAGTGAAGGGGGTTCCGAGTACACTGAGTAATAATGGGATCTAATCTGCCCAGTACGATCATAACCTTTAAAGCCTTTGGTGATCCTGCGCTATATAATAAATGATAGACATGCAGAGATATCCATAATAGGCCCCAAAGAAATCACTGGTGTAGGAATGCTATTATAATTATACGTATTTTTATCAGTTTTAACCCTGTTCTGGTGATAACAGTAATATTACCTCCTCTTTCTTACAATGTCTAGTGAGTGTTGTTATCATTTATCGACAGGGGACGTGTAGATGCGAGCATCCTTCTACACCACACCGCGGGAGGAATAATTGTCACCCCTGGCCATTCTTCGCAGCTCCTCGCCACTACTACCACCGCCACCGCTACCGTTCATATCGTCACATCTAATCCCGCCCTTATACCTGTTTTCTACTAGGCTCTCCTTGTACCCATTTTTTCCTTGTCTCTCCTCAGCACCGCCACTTCCTTTCCCGCCCACAGTCCCTCACTTACCACCAATGTCAAAGCTAACACCACTGCCATTATTACTGCTATTACCACTGCACTTGTCTGCTTTCCCTTCCCACTTCGTCTCCCCTACCGTCTCACCAACTCTTCGCCCCCACCAGGCAGCATCCACTAGTCTCTCTCTCTCTCTCTCTCTCTCTCTCTCTCTCTCTCTCTCTCTCTCTCTCTCTCTCTCTCTCTCTCTCTCTCTCTCACCAGATTACCTATTTATACTGTGATTTGGCCCATTTTATAGACGATTGCTCCCGAGTGGAAGGTGTGAGAAGAATATTTGTCAGCGTCGCAAGGGACTCTCGCTTCCGTCTTGCGTTGAAAAGAGCAGACTAATGTAACTTGTGCTTATAGACGTATTTTTGTTACGTGTGTTAGTTTTGTGTGGTGGTGGGGTCGGTTTTATTGTTTAGTTATGTTAGGTTATCTTTGGTTTGCTTTGGCTTAGGTTAGGTTAGATAAGGTTAAGTTAGGTTTGGTTGGATTAGGTTAGTTTAGTTTAGTTTGACTTAGCTAAGGTTAGGGTAGCTTACGTTATGCTATGTGGCGTCATGATATGCTTGGTTAGGTTAGGTTAGATTACAGTAGGTGACCTTAAGTTGCGTTGCATTACATTGCTTTACTACGATATTTCATGTTAGGTTAAATTACGCTGTTTTACGTTGGGTTACGTTGTGTGAGTCGTATTACTAAACACTTAAGTTATTTTAACCGGAAATTTATTTTACCTCTAGATGAACAATTTCAAATCTGACATTATTCACATGACTACATTATCAGCATTTTTATAGGCTCATTCACGCACGAGCAAGTTTGTAATATCCCTAATCATTACTGCCGCTAATTATGCACGCGGTTACGCCCCTATTTTATCTTCGTTCAACATTCTCCCCTCAAGATTAAGAGCCGTCCTGCTAGTTAAGATTGGCCTGGGAGTCTACATACGTAATTTGAAGGCTCTCTCGTCCGGGCTAAAATGTTGTCTCGGTCGCGTCGTTCTGCTTGGGTGCGCCTGACCACGACGCCTGATAAAGCATCCCGCCACACACACCTGCTGACTCCCGACTCCTGCGTTTCCATCACTTGTCTCCCGCCTGCCCGCCGCTTTTTTATTATAAGTCGGCCTTGAATTTTAGTCGGCCTGTCTTTTTTTTTTTCAGCAGCAGCAGCAAAAGTAGTAGTAGTTTACTAACAAAATATACAGTTTCCAAGGACGTACAGAAAAAAAAAAGATTAGTTTTTACTCAAATTGAATAGATCTTAACTTAAACGCACACTCACCCACCCACCCACGCACACACACACACACACACACACACACACACACACACACACACACACACACACACACACACACACACACACACACACACACACACACACACACACACACATAAGCACCACTTCATAACAGCATCCCACTTTTCCTCATCCCCAACAGTCACTCCATCTTCCACACAAAACCCCTTTCCACACTCCGCAACACCACACTCCCTTCCCTTCAGCTCTCCATTGTAAAGCGAGGAAAGAATTCACTGTCCTTTGAATATTAAAACTTACGTAACTTTTTTGAATCACTTGCCGAATAATTTCATGAACTTAATCTCTGGCAGGGAATGAACTGATAATGATATTTCTTGCTACTGGAGAAAAAAACCTTAAAGAGTGAAGAAGTTTTATAATCGCATTTGAATAGAATGTTTCGTAAATATATTTTTTAAAGGGTGTCAAAAGGGTAAACGCGTGCCGTGGTCATTAGGAAGGCGAGGTAACGATAGAGAGGTCAAGGGATGGTGGTGTAAAGGACAGGAAGGAGGAACGGATGGATGGATGGTTGGGATGGGATGGAGGGATCTCAGTGATGGGCAGGGAGGAGATGAGGAAGAGGGTAAGAAATAACTGAAGGACGACTAGAACGAGGGACTAATAATATAGAGATTGGAAAAAAAAAAGCAGATGAAAGGAGGAGAAGGATGAGACGAGAGGAGGAAAAAGGAATGAGGAAAGAGGGAACAAATAACATGGAAAAAAGCAAGAACTGAAGGAGATGGATAGAATACAAATCAGCATGGAAGTGGAAAAAAAAAAAAAGAGAAGTAGGAAAAGAATGAGGAAAAAAAATTAAGAAGAGAGAGTTTCAAGAACGTAAAATAAAACTGTAAGCGAGTAAGCGAACAGATAGATAGATAGATAGATAGAGAGAGAGAGAGAGAGAGAGAGAGAGAGAGAGAGAGAGAGAGAGAGAGAGAGAGAGAGAGAGAGAGAGAGAGAGAGAACGACAACGATAACAGCAAAGAAGACGAAAACGAAAAATCACAAACAAGAAATAAAGATAAGTACGAACAGATAAAGATGAAAAGAAAACAAACCATTTATGAAGTAGAAGTAAGAAGAAAACGAGGAAACTGAAAATGAGATGAGATAAGAGGAGAGGAAACAAACCCCCCCAAAAAAAAAATAATAATAAAAATAAGCGTAAAAATAGTCTTGCATGTAACTCGTGTGGAATTTCTGCATCAGGGTTCCTTTGTTGGCTGGGTAATTACAAGGAGATATGCAGCACAGGACTCCATTACTAGTTTTATTTTACGGCGGGAGAATAGACTGTGGTGGCTGGACGGGAAATGCAGACCACAGGAGGAGGAGGAGGAGGAGGAGGAGGAGGAGGAGGAGGAGGAAGAGAGACAAAGATGTTTTCCGTGGCTTTGTATCATTGAAGGTCAAGACGCTGCTGGACTCAGATCAGCGAAAGAGAGAGAGAGAGAGAGAGAGAGAGAGAGAGAGAGAGAGAGAGAGAGAGAGAGAGAGAGAGAGAGAGAGAGAGAGAGAGAGTATAAAGGTGGAGTGACAAACAGCTAGGTGTAAGATCAAAAGAAAGCGATGACAAAAAAGGAAAACTGAGAGGGAGTGGTGGAGAAAGGAAATTTATGAAGTGGGTTATGCTTCTCTCTCTCTCTCTCTCTCTCTCTCTCTCTCTCTCTCTCTCTCTCTCTCTCTCTCTCTCTCTCTCTCTCTCTCTCTGGATGTATATTTAAAATTCCTCACATTTGTGCGAGGCATAAAATTATGATAATGAACAAGTAAAATATTTAGAATAGAAGAATAAAAGGAAGATAATCACATGGAAAGCAAGTAGTAACATGAAAATAAAAAAAAAGATAACATGAAGACACACAAAAAAAAAAAAAAATTATGCACTGCCCACCTCAAAATTTATCAACGAAAAAAAAAAAAAAACACTTTCCTCTCTTCTCAGTCCTTGAACCTCAGTAGAAGACTCGTGCCTCTAAGAATTCCACATCAAACACACACACACACACACACACACACACACAGCCAGTAGTGACCAGAACAAGCGCTTAACCCTCTTCACTGCTATGGTCGACCCTTCCTTTACCTTCACACCACTGTAAAAAATTTGCAAGGAGACACATGAGAGAGAGAAGAAAGAATAGATGGTTAACATTGTACTTTTTTTTACAATGTGGAATTATTTCAAGAAAGTTTAGCACACAAATAATGTTCTAAAATGTTATGGGTGTTAAAGAAAAACATTTATTAGGCAGTGAAGGGATCAAGGGAGAAGCAAAAAAGAGGACATAAACTCGGCCTTGGCGCTGATGTCTTGTCCTCCTCACGCCTCCACGCGACCGAGGAGGACACGGATTTCACGCTTCGATATGCGAGGGTGATTTGACACGATTTTTTAGTCCAACTGCCGGAGATAATTTGCAGCCGTGTTTTTCAGTGTGTTAATGGCGGGTTTGATCAGCGGCGTGACTTAAGATGTGGGAGGTTGGTATGCCGTGGAGGTTGGGTTTGGTGATGGTGGTGCTGGTGGTGGTAATAGTAGCTAGATAGATATATAGTAGGTAGATAGATGAATTGTTTGATTAATGATGCTGGTAATGATGGTGGTAGTGGTTGTAGTAGTGGGTAGATAAATTGTTTGGCTGATGGTGTTGATGGAAGGGGCAGTGGTGATGATATATAGAGGAACAGATGGATGGATGAATGGATGATGATTTGTTGGTAAGATAAATATTTGCTTGTTTCTTCATTATACATTACAATGCATGTCTAATAAAATTTCAGTATGCATGCATTTATTACACATATTTGCGTGTGCACGTGTTATTATTATTATTATTTGTTATTATTATTATTATTATTATTATTTGTAGTAGTAGTAGTGGTAGTAGCAGTAGTAATAGTAGCAGTAGAACTAGTGTTACATATTAGCATCATATCTAACATTACTAACACTAATTTATCCTCTTTACAGGTGCACTCTCACCGTGGCTCAAAAGTTCCCTCATAGCAGACAAGGTAAATCTGAAAATCTTTATATCGTTCTGTGATCTTTCCTTCTTAAGTAATTTCCGCTCTGTTAAATACCACCTTGTAATATTACGAGATTTAAATGTTATTCCTAGCCATTTCCTCACTGAGTCTTGAATATGAAAAAAATAATGTATGTAATGTAGAAATTGTAACGATGAGTGTTATAAATTTGGGCGTGGAGGAGTAAGTAGAAGGGGAGTGGTGCATGGAGAGGAGTAGTGAATGGCTGGACAACTCGAAGCAGGAATGTGGCTTTTTACTAATTGTGGAGCAGGTTCTGTAAATCACTAGTTGCTCAAATAAGACCTGAATGCTGAACGTCTCAATTTAAGAAGTGAGTCCGAGTTAGAAATACAATGGTAAAAATTACAGGCTAAAAATGAGTAAAAAAAATAGTAACCTGGAGTGAAATATGAATGTATTGTAAGTAAAGAGTAATAATATAGAAACTCTTCATTGAAAACTGTCAGACCCAGATTAGAAAAATAGTTATACAGTAAGTGATTGGGTTTATGAGCAAAAATATTAAAGTAGAAATAAAGTTTAAATGCAAGTAAAAAAATGAGCGAGTGTTTATGTGAGATCCTTACCTCTTTAATGAGTTTTGCTGTCTTAGTTTAAAGTAATTACATTTTTCCGTTAAGGCTGCCATCTTCTAAGTGTGTGTGGGAAGGGTAAGCGGTAATAATATACAATTGTTAACTCTTCCCTTGCTGATGGTGGTAGTGAACGTGGTTATGTCGGCGGTGGTTTGGATGATGACGGTGGAGGTACGAGTAGTTGTGCGAGTTAAGCAAGGAAATTAGTCCTCAAACAGAGTGGAGGATGACTGGAATAGATACAGTAATCAGGTTGTTAATGCTGAGTCAGAAAGGAAGTTTTAAAAAGATCAGATAGACTTATGAATAGGGATAGTAGGTGAATATAGGTATGCATGCTTTATACAGGAACTGCCATGTGTAGGCCTACTGGCTTCTCGCAGCTTCTCTAATATTCTTACTGTAACTGAACTTCGCGGTTTAAAAAAAAAAAATACGTACTGAAGAATCGAAAAAAAATGACCAGCAAAGCATTTTTTTTCAGTATCTGTAATGTAGACAGCCGAAATTAAGCATGGATTTATATGTTCAGCTTAGGCAATTGTACACCAAAAAAACTTTACGACTTCACGACTTACAAATGGTGTAGGTAGAGATGGAGAGAGCTAAAAACTTACCATGAATTTGGATGTCCAGCTTAGGGAATTGTACACCAAAAAACTTTACGACTTCACGACCTAGGAATAGTGTAGGTAGAAACGTCATTCCCTCAACAGATTACAGTGGTGGTATAGACAGCGAGAGTGGTGTTCCCCTCCCTAACTGACGAGAGAACCAAGAGACAGTCGTGAGAGAACGTACAAGTGTCTCATTATCTCCTTTTTCCCTCTCCCCTTACACACATCGTCTCATTAGGACTGTTTAACTATCGCGCTCCTATCAATTTGTCCGTCATGGGTGTTTCTAAATGAAGCCCCCAGTCACGGGGAGGAGGACGAGGGAGGCAGGTTTCAAGGTCACGCGGACTCTGGGTTGGTTGGTCATTGGGTTCCCGAGTGGCTGGCCGTGTCTTGATACGCGCTGATGCTGGTGAACCCTCCGTAAAGGTTTCTATTTTTATCTACTGCCTCTCCTACTACTACTACTACTACTACTACTACTATCCTCTTCATCACCATCAGTAGTAGTAATAGCAGTAGTAGTAGTAGTAGTAGTAGTAAAACTGGATTGCTTCCGTATCTTTATAGAGTTGGCTACCGTGGCCTTTTTTTCTTATTTCTTACCAGACTTAGGCCTCTCTCTCTCTCTCTCTCTCTCTCTCTCTCTCTCTCTCTCTCTCTCTCTCTCTCTCTCTCTCTCGTCTCTCTCTCTCTCTCTCTCTCTCTCTTGGACTTAAAAAAAAAAGAAGTTGGGATACCATTTTATCTCCGTGTTCCGCCATGTATCAGAGAGACCCGTGTTTCGAAAGTGTAGCTGGGTGTCCATCTCTCCCTACATCAATCGCAGCCCTTCACTATATAACACTTTTGTAGTACCAGTGTATCCCGCTATCCTGACCCTGTTCGCTCTTGTCTGTTCGTCGCTGTGTGTAAGGAGGCTGGGGTTGATCAGATTCCTGAAGACTCCTGTTGAATTTATGTATAATCTGAGTGGGGGGAATGTCACCTAACTCACCAGACAAGCTGGGATTTAGTTATGGGTGGAAGTTGCTAGGATGGCGGTATCTGAGGAGCAGCTGAAGTAGTTTGGCGCTCTTGTTTCTGTGTATACACGTGATGTCCCTCTGCTGATTGGGTGTCAGATCATGTCTTTAATTGTTGTTCCGGGTTATAGAAGCATCACAGAAAGAAAATATTGTCTGCACTCAAGGATGGTGGTGGCAGCTTCACTCCAGGGCGGTGGCAGGTTGTGACAGTGGCGCCCGTTGAAGTATGGTAGGTGGGTTGATAGTCCTTGTCTCCGCAGCTGTTTAGGGCACCAGCTGCTCTTCCCTGGCCTTGGCTGGGAACTGTTAGTATAGTAGTGGTAGGCTGGACGTGCTAGAAAGAAACTATGAGATACAATATAAATGTTTCACAGTAAGCCTAGTGTAACTTTTTTTTTTTTTACTTTTTTTTTGCGCTTCGACTTGACTAGCTGTTGTACTTTGTTACTTGTGATAATTGTGATGATGGTATTGGTGTGTGTGTGTGTGTGTGTGTGTGTGTGTGTGTGTGTTCGTCCCTGGAGGTGGAACTATAAAAGCATACCCTGTTAAATCATCATTGTCACCCACACCTTGCTCCTGAGATGCTGCGCGGCGGACACGAGGAGAAACAACAACGAGGCGCCTTTGGAGGAAAAATCTATTACCTTTCAAACACACAATGAGAAGCCAGGATGACTCACCGCATGAAGCAATACCTGGCTAAACATGGGCCACCTCCCGCCTCATCTCCTGTGTGTTCCTGAGCTAAAGAGGCGTGTAAAGTGCTTCTATTGTCTGTTACCATGAGTGAGCGACGAGCAGGATGCGGCGTGTTAATAATGAGACCTTTATGGAACCTTTAATGAAGGTTGGCGAAGATGGCAGAGGAACCACACCTTGCCTCGCCCTGCCTTGTGGTCTGCTATTGCTGGAGGTCTCACGCAGTTAATGACGCAGAGTACCCATGTTGTACCTTACACTGTACCTGCAGCTGGTTTTTGTGGTAGTCGTGTATAATCTGCAGGTCATTGTTTTTAAGGCGTGAAGGTTTAAAACATGGGTACCTTGATAGAGTATAAGTGTAATTACTATGAAACTTGCGCTGGTACATTAAGGCTCACAATTTTTGGTTGTTTTTAGGTGGGAAATTTATGTTGATTACTGTCCAATTGATGATAAGCCATACGATGTGGGAAATGGTCTAAATATGTGACGCATTTTTCGGTTTGTTTCATGGGTAATAGTACATAATTGTATATAAATACCAATGTAATTCCATATATTGCAGTTAACTTGAAAAGCGAGACCACTGACACATTATTTTCCTCACCTTGTTGGATGTAATTCTGTTCTGATTTTCTCTCAGAACTCTCTCCCGTATTATTATGCCCCGTTAAGGAAAGTTTTATGAACCATGAAGAACGACTGTGATGTAATACACACTTCATTGCCTCCACCCGTACTCCATTTGACCCAGTCCCTCCTTCAAGACTGGATGGATTAGTTCACGGTAATGAAACTTGCACCTTCCCCTTGATCACCCAGTAGATAACATGTATTCCACTAAAAACACGCCTCTTTAGTACTTCCTTGTGTCTTCCTGGTTTCCATTCTAGATCAAGGCTGCCAGGAGTACTTCAAGCTACTACAAATCCGAAGGAGTACGCACATGCTATCCGTCAACAGTGTCCTCGGCGGTGGTTGCGTTGGGGAGATCTGGGAATATAAGCCTTCGTAAAGATGTCACATGAAAAAATCTGCTATTTCCACCTTGGACTGGCGCTGACTAACAACGCCCCCCCCAGATACGGCCGACCATCCTAGCACCCTGAAAGAATTGCAAAATAATTGTCTATTAACGTTATAGGCCTAGAACATAAAAAAAGTTCTACATATTTGTATCTTTTGTATACGTGCACTCAGACTTGCTTCCATGTATATTAAATCCAAACTTCATTTACGTAGACTCCTCCATAAGAAAATTTAGCTATTGTTAATTTACCCAAACCTGACCTAACATAACCTAATTGAACATAATCTAACTTAACCTTGACTAACCATCATATGTTAACTATCTTAAGGTACATCTTGTAGGTGGAATGTTGGTAGGAGAAAACTTGTACCTTAATCTACCTAGCCAAATCTATTATGGGAGGAATTGTTTTATGGGAAATCTTATGAATGGAATGTTCGTGTAGGAAATTCACCCTAACCTAACCTAACTTAACCTAACCTAACCTAACCCTAACCTAACTTAACCAAACCTAAGCAAATTTAGCTTAAACCTAACCTGTTATGGAAAAAAAAATATTGATAAGGAAAATCCTGTACTTGGAATGTACATGGCACACAAATTTACCTGAGATGAACACTCGTACTCACCCAGTAGACAACCAGTGTTCCGCAGTACACCGCAAACCACTCAGATAATCCTTTCATTTCATCCCCACCGCTCCATCATCACCACCATCACCACCGGCTGTCTCCCGCCTGTCTCCTTCCCTCTCAACACCGCTGGTTCGCCTCCAGGAGCTTCCCACGCCTCGCAGACTTACGAGTCATTTGCATAAGCCATTCACACGATGCATATTGCTCCTCCTCCCTCATGTCGACGTGTCGCCCGTCTAGATGCATAACACAACAGGAAAAACCCCACATGACGTGCTGGTACTGCTGAGAGAGAGAGAGAGAGAGAGAGAGAGAGAGAGATGAGAGAGAGAGAGAGAGAGAGAGAGGAGAGAGAGAGAGAGAGAGAGAGAGAGGCCCTTTACCATGACCAGTACTAAGCCATAAGCCGCATGATGTGGTAGTTTTACGCCGGCCTTTGCCTCAGCCTTGAGAGTGGCAGGCGCTATGTTACAAGGAAAAGAAATGCATTTATCCCGAAGTGTGTTGTGAAGAGGAACAAGGAGACATATATATAGAGAGAGAGAAAGGTTGAGGAAAGCCTATACCAGGACTTATTTACACTCTCCTTGGCCGTTTACACTTCTCCTTGGCCCGTAGTGGGTAGTTTATTGACAAAACTGACAACTTTTACGAGTATATATGACAGAAATATGTGTGTTTTATGGCCAGACAAGAAACAACAGCAACAATCACCATTCAGGTTTCCTTCTTAAACACTCTTGATTCTCATAAAGAATATGTTTAGCTCATAGGCCTCATAGGTCTCATAGATGGTTAGTCAGGCCACGGTGTTTTAAATTTTTTTTTAAATTTTCATGGTGTATAGATGATGTAGAATTCTTGTTAAACTATTGCTAAACTATGAAAACAATCTTAAAAACTTCATTCCGGAAGAGACAGCTAGTTGAGTTATAGTGTTTTTCGTGTCTTGTTGATGGTGTATGTCTGTTGAATTATCACTTAAATTATGAAACCAGTTTTAAATCGCACTTGTGCAGAAAGAATCAGTAGGGTTGTTTCCCTATTTATACTGTAGAGTCTTTGTTAGGGTAATGAAAATGTTCTTATTAAAAATCACAATAACTTCCAGTAGTGCCCGTCAGAAGTAGCTAAGACGCCGACATGTTTGCGAATACGATACGCTTCTTAGTGTAAGTCGAGGCGATGCGATCAGACACTGCAGTACTTCATAGGGAAAAGAACTTGTGTGTGTGTGTGTGTGTGTGTGTGTGTGTGTGTGTGTGTTTCCCTAGTCGTGTTTACCTAGTTATTAGTGTAAAGGATCTGAATTATGCACGAGTAGTTCTTTTCCCTTATCTGTGTTATTTTTTTCTTTTCCTAGTGTGTGTGTGTGTGTGTGTGTGTGTGTGTGTGTGTGTGTGTGTGTGTGTGTGTGTGTGTGTGTGTGTATTGAGTGCAGTGCAAAGCGAGACCATCCATCCATCCATCCATCCATCCATCCTAACCGACTTCCAGAGACACGTGGATGAAACACCGCCACTGACCGACACTGACAGCCATTGGTCGAAAGCCATTCGTGGCGAGGAGGAAGGGGAGGTGACGGTGGTGGTGGTGGTTGTGGTCATGGTGGCGGTGGTGGTGGGAGCTGCGGTGTCTAGTATACCTGACAGGGACGGGAGGGGCTATGACGGGCTTTGTGTGAGAGAGAGAGAGAGAGAGAGGAGAGAGAGAGAGAGAGAGAGAGAGAGGAGAGAGAGAGAGAGAGAGAGGAGAGAGAGAGAGAGAGAGAGAGAGAGATCAGACACGTGCGGAAAGGAAGGGTTAATACTACAGTTATGACTCTTTCGAGTGCTGTAGAGAAAGTACTGTAATGAATTATTTAGACAGCAAACAGTTCAATCGGGGACGTAGGGAAGGTGGAAAGAATTGATGCTAAGTGAAAGCGTGAATATTATATGTAGACCAAGTAATTATGTGGTAATGTTAGGCGAGTAGGAATGTAGATTAACAAAAAAAGAGAGAAAAAAGAAATAAAGAAAAAAGGAAAAGAAAAAAAAAACAGGAATTCTCTGTAAGGTGAATGTAGATCTTTCTTTGTGTACGTACGAGCGGGCGAGCAAGAGAGAGAGAGAGAGAGAGAGAGAGAGAGAGAGAGAGAGAGAGAGAGAGAGAGAGAGAGAGAGAGAGAATAACACTCACATTTACAAGAAGTCGGGGAAAGAGATCCATGATTTTAGACATTAATTAAACCTTGAAATAAAAAGAATGAAGAGAGAGGGAAAAAAATGGACACGCAGTTATTTTCTTTCCAAATACTTAGTCCGGCTGTCAGGGCGGTTCATGACGCGACTGGGCTTATCCTCTAAAAAGCCTCCAAATTCTGTCCGATCTGTGCTTCCCTTGTAAACACGCCGGGCAGACAGATACCGAGCGAAGACAAATATTATGAGAAGTAAAAGTCTGCGGGAAGTGAGCGATTACATTAGATCATTATTATTGTTCTTGTTATTGCACATTTCATGGGAGAGTTCCAATTATATATATATATATATATATATATATATATATATATATATATATATATATATATATATATATATATATATATATATATATATATTATATATATATATATATATATATATATATATATATGTATGTATGTATGTGTGTGTGTGTGTGTGTGTGTGTGTGTGTGTGTATGTGTGTGTGTGTGTGTGTGTGTATGTGTAGTAGTATTTGTTTTTATATTTATTACATTAGATCGTTATTATTATTGTTTTTTTATTGCACATTTCACATGACATTTCTTTTTACTTTCATTTTATCACTTTTATCCTACCGTCACTTTTTTTCCTCTTTCTTTATCGCAATCTCTTAACTCTTATCATACCGTAATACAACAAACATATATAAAGCTGTAAAAAGCCAATAGGCCTATACGTGGCAGTCCCTGTATTATTCATACCTGTGTCCACGTATCATCCCTGTCCATAAATTCATCTAATGATCTCTTAGCGCTATTGAATGTGTACTAACAACCTGATAACGCGGTCTATTGCAGTCATCTATCAAAAGTAACATTAGGTATCCCATTAACTCATTTATTTGTTTTTGCATGATGAGTAGTAGTAGTAGTAGTAGTAGTAGTAGAAGTGGTGATGGTGGTAATTCTCGAGTTTGGGTTATGTTATATTAGGTAAAGTTAGTTTTAATGAGGTAAGGTTAAATTGTTAGCTTAGGTTTGCTCAACTTAGGTTAGGTTAGGTTAGGTAAGATTCTCGTTCGTGAAATGGAGAGGTTAATATTTACTCTCACTAGCTCTAGAAGGCTCCAGAAATGACTTTCACTCACATTCCAGGCTTGTGGGACGCGTGTTAGCAGTCTTTTTAAAGGAGGTTGTATTAAACCTCACTTTCGTCAGTAATAATATTTCGAAAAATCATCGGTACTCATTTGGTACTAGACATGAGGCAAAAAAATGAGGAGGATGAGAAGGAAGAGGAGGAGGAGGAGGAGGAGAAGAAGAAGAAGAAGAAAGAAGAAGGAAAAAAGGATGAGAACGAGGGAGAGAAGGAAGTGAAAAAAAAGATGGATGAGAAATAAGACTAGGAGGAAGAGAAGGAGAACGAAGAGGAAAAGGAAGAGAACGAGTAAGAGAAAAATGAAACGAAAAAAAGACAACAAGAAGAAAGAGGAAGAAGAAAAATAAGAAGGAAAGAAAAAAGAAAAAAACAGGAAAACGAGAATAAGGACAACTTAGAAGCGGAAGACAGAGAAACAACGACATTAAGCGAAAAAAAAAATATATGACAACCGTTTTCGTCTTTTACTTGTTAATCTGTCGTGGCAGTGAGTCCTGAGACGACCTTGGCGGGATGACAGGGTGGCGGGATTAGCAGTGCGCGCCCTTACCTTTACGTGAGGCAATGAGGGCTCGGGTGTCTTCGATGGAGGGAGTCCTTGTCATGATTGATCTTCCCTCCCTGCAGCTGCCTATTCCTCCCTCCCTCGCTCTCTCTTCCTCCCTCCCTCCCCTCCTCCCTCCCTTGCGCCGTCTTCTCTTCCAGCCATTCTTTCCTGCCGCTAATCCATCCACTTCCATTTTTTTTTTTATATTATAATGTTTGACTTTATATTGGTGACTAGGTTCTGAACAAGTTTATTTATTTATTTTTTATTGATGTTGCATTGTCTTGTGTCGACGTACACAGATACATGCACGCACAAATACACTCACGTATATGCAGACAGAGACACACGCATGCACACTGTAGTACGTGGTAACACACACACACACACACACACACACACACACACACACACACACACACACACACACACAAACACACACCACCGTTCATTAAACACACCTGGCTTTCACTCCAGAATACAAATAAAACAAACAATAGTAAACAAAACAACAACAAACAACATCAATCAGTTTTCGTTTTTCCATCCATTCTCTACAACAAGACAAATATGAAAATTAATAAAGATAAACTAAAGCTAACAAAAACTTCCATTCTTAGACCAATATAAACATAAATACCACATGATTTACTGTATAAGGAGGCGCAGATGGTGAGTGTGGAGACGAGTGTCCTCAGAAGGATAAGGAAGAGTATGTGTTTTTTTTTCCAGAGAGGCATGAGAAGCACCGGAAAGTGGTCTTGATTCACCTGCAGAATTGGAAAGTGAGAGATCCATTGAATCCTTGGTGACCTTGAACGTTTTGCTGCTAAACTAGTTCTTCTCTTCCTCCTCCTCCTCCTCCTCCTCCTCCTCCTCCTCCTGCAGGTCTTCTCTCTCTCTCTCTCTCTCTCTCTCTCTCTCTCTCTCTCTCTCTCTCTCTCTCTCTCTCTCTCTCTCTCTCTCTCTCTCTCTCCTCTCCGGCAATCCTCTCACTTTCCTTACCAACCTTACCAAGCCGGTTAAAGAGAGCGCCTTTGGGAGAAGAAGGAAAGTTGCTTAATGCCAGATATCCTCTTACTAGGAGGCACTGAAGCTGAAACACACTCACTCGCACACACACACACACACACACACACACACACACACACACACACACACACACACACACACACACACACACACACACACACACACACACACACACACACACACACACCACGAAGTTAGATAATATCGAGTGAAGAATAAGTGAAGGTAGAGTAAGATGGAGAGGGGATAAGAGAAGGAAGAGGAGGTGTCTGTATGAGAGAGAGAGAGAGAGAGAGAGAGAGAGAGAGAGAGAGAGAGAGAGAGAGAGAGAGAGAGAGAGAGAGAGAGAGAGAGAGAGAGAGAGAGAGTATTCATTAACTTAATCTCATGACACAGAAATGGGATCACGTAGATGTGAGGAACCATTACTGTAGACTGTCATTTCCCTTCTTCCTCCTCCTCCTCCTCCTCCTCCTCCTCCTCCTCCTCCTCCTCCTCCTCCTCCTCTTCTTTCTCTTTAATACCATTTTTATCATTATCTTCCTTCTCCTGATCATCATCATATCCACGACCACTATCATTATCATCACCACTTTCATCATCGTCACAACCACCACCACCATCCCCATGTCACTACCACCATTATCACCATCACGTGGGAGAAAGTAAGAAGCTGAGTAGGAATGACGGCCTGGTGTTTATTTTTATGGCTCATGATCCATTCACGTCTCATGCCACAGGGTCATAAAGAACTGACACACTCCCGCCCACCTACTCATCCATCTACCCACCCACGTATGCCTCGTCCTGCCCTGTCTGTCTACCCTCCCACCTGCCTCGCCTTACCTGTCCACTTCCTTACCTATTTATTATACCTCACCTGCTCTCCATCCTTTTATTCATCCGCCAGGCCGCTCTTTTCCTACTCACATTAATTTCCACTTGTTACATGCAGTGCTTGATTTGGTTTAGTTTTTTTCTTTCTTTCTTTTAAGGGATGGGATTAATTATACATATTGCACGTTTTCTCCAGTATGATTTTTTTCACTGCTACTTTTTGAATGTTTTTAATGTTCTCGTCATCATTGGTCAAAAAAATAATTAGTAAATAAACAAATGGATAAGCAAAAAAATAAAAAAAGATGAAAGAAAGAGGAGTGTGTGCAATATCCTATCACCAAGATCTTGAGAAAAGTTGAATCCAACTCAGACACTTCTTTCAAAATCCAGTTTGCTTTAATTCCCCTGCATTTTATCTCTCCGTCCGGTTTTCTGCAACAGAAAAGACGGGGAGGTCACCGCAGGAGTACTCGTCTGGTGGATGGGGAGACTCTTGCCGTCTCGTCACGGTGGGGGATGGTGAGGGGGAAGAGGCGGGGAGTGGAGGGTTTTTGCGAGGCACCGTGGGAGAGGGGGAGGGGCGTCCGCTGTTTACGTCGCCTAGATGTTGTGGCGGTGTTGGCTCAGTAAGGTGGGGTGAGGGGGGAAGTAAGTAAGGGTAAGTAAGCGAGGCCTGTGTGGTGCATTCATGTCTCTTCTCGTCTCAAACGACATGGGCTGGCCTGATACATCCTTCCTGGAGCTTAAATAAATATAACAGCCTAGGCCGTCTGGGAGGTGCGTGCGTATGTTGGTAGCGCAAGACATTGGGATGCGGGGAGGTGATTGGCGAGGAGGCCGGCCGTGTGGTACACCTGGATGGCTGGAGGGGGCACTACCCGTCCGCTGGTTGGCTGTGGCGGACACCAGGTCGACGCTGATTGGCTCACCGCACGCGACGTCAAGGCCAAGTGTGGCGGCGGCGCGGAGCAGGTCAGCCCGTCAGTCGGTAACAAAGTTGAGGTTCTTTTTTTTTATAGATTTGGAATCAGGTTTTCTTCTCAAGGAACTTTTGTTATTTCTTTATAATGACCATCCTAATGGCAGTGTTGGAGGCGTCCCACATCTTTCTCTCCCTCCCTCTCCCCCTTCTCTCCCTCTCTCCGGCACCACAGAATCTGAAATCTCTCGCGCTCTCTTACCCACCAAACTTTCGTGCTGACTAAGGCCTTGCAGAGTGACTTGTGAATAGATCCTCACGCCGCTGCAACACTCCTCCTCCTCCTCCTCCTCCTCCACACGAGTAGACAAGACGGGACCACTGAACATTTGCGCAAATAAGACTTCTTACCGTCCCATCTCCTGAGTGCAATGATCGAATACATGCCGGCTTAACACTGCTGTAAATATGGTCATACTTTTGAGCTATTTAGAGTGCTCACACACACACACGAGAGAGAGAGAGAGAGAGAGAGAGAGAGAGAGAGAGAGAGAGAGAGAGAGAGAGAGAGAGAGAGAGAGAGAGAGAGTGAGTCAGTGAGTGAGTGTGTGTGTGTGTGTGTGTGTGTGTGTGTGTGTGTGTGTGTGTGTGTGTGTGTGTGTGTGTGTGTGTGTGTGTGTGCCCCATTACCTCCCCTTCAGGCTCGGGGCTACTTGGTCAGTGGGACTCGTCACTCCTCTCCTCCCCTTTCGGTAACAAACGACGTGCAGGGACTCCAGACCTCATCGTGCCCTCATTGTCCACAACCACCGGTACTCCCGTGGCTTACCCTTCATGTCCCAGAGGCGAATTTTATGCCGCTTCTTCCTCTCTCTCTCTCTCTCTCTCTCTCTCTCTCTCTCTCTCTCTCTCTCTCTCTCTCTCTCTCTCTCTCTCTCTCTCTCTCTCTCTCTCTCTCTCTCTCTCTCTCTCTCTCTCTCTCTCTCTCTCCCAGATTGCCTTGACAAACATGGCAAGCGTCAATAAACAGGAAGAGTGGCAACGTCAAGTCAGTATTCGTAAAACTATGGTTCTTATGGAAACACCGAGACTGACCCTTGGCTCGTGCACCTGCCGTGACGTCACACACAGCTGACCAATCACCTCGCGCAAAATGGTCCTTGTCATCAGGCCGTCTCACC
>NC_087177.1:10501808-10519308 GCF_035594125.1 Scylla paramamosain
GATGTTGATGACAAAAAAAAAATGTTAAAATGGCTAGTCCGTATGGAAACACGCTATTTTCTATTATTTTTCAATGTTTGTGTCTTGAAACATATCAAGTAAAATCAAATGAGGCATAATTGTAAGAACTTAGAGATATAGTATAGATTATTCATTTGTTTGGACACGTTAATACGACTTTCCTTAATGCAGTTGTTTAGTAATTTTTCCTCTCTCTCTCTCTCTCTCTCTCTTTACTACTACAACTACTACTATTTTTCTCTTTACGCAACACTCGAGCAACGTCGCGTTTACCTTGAGTTGGATTAGTATGCCTCCCTCGACTCACATGAGCTTATATGGATCTGCATCCTCTTTAGAATGGCGAGGTGTTTTTTTTTGTTTTTTTTTTTGATGGGGGAAGAGTTCCAGGTGGTAGTGGGACTAGAATGATATGAGCTTTCTATTTATTTACTTGTTTATCTGTTTTTTTATTTGTGTTTTTTTTTATTATTTATTTACTTATTTTTTGTGGTGTGATTGTTTTATCTCAGTATTTGTTGATATGTTAGGACTCTCTCTCTCTCTCTCTCTCTCTCTCTCTCTCTCTCTCTCTCTCTCTCTCTCTCTCTCTCTCTCTCTCTCTCTCTCTCTCTCTTTCTCGAGATAATTTGTTCTTACGTTATAATTTGGCAGTAAATTAGAGAGAGAGAGAGAGAGAGAGAGAGAGAGAGAGAGAGAGAGAGAGAGAGAGAGAGAGAGAGAGAGAGAGAGAGAGAGAGAGAGAGAGTGAGAGAGAGAGTTTTCGTGAACCTCTTTCTTTCAAAACCAGAATGAATGTAAGATGCCTTTCTACATTGTACCCTTTCAAGATAATGACTCTTTATGCATCCTTATGAAACACACACACACACACACACACACACACACACACACACACACACACACACACACACACACAAGTTATTTTCATCCTGTCGTATTCTCTTACTGTAGATAATAATTTACCACAAACATCCTAGTAATGAGCAACAAATATCCAGTTGTTTGCCTTTCCTTTATGTTCCTCTGTGATGTGCTTGATAGACTCAGCCTCCAGTACTGAGCCACGTGGGACGATGGGAGAGTGAAGTGTGAGTGCGAGTCTCGTCCACACCTGCTTTCCCCCCTCAGCCTCCTCCCTCACCTCTCGCCAGCTTCCTTCACCTGGCGTTAATCACCCTGTCTAGTCTTATCTCATCTTTTCCCTCCCTGGTGGTGGCAGCAGTGGTGGTGGTGGTCGTGGTGGTGGTGGTGGTGGTGGTGGTGGGGGTTGCTCCTCTCCCCAGTTTAGCCTCCCTTAGCTCATAGCAGTTTTATGCGGCTACTGTTCCTTATAAAGTGAAGAAGTGATAAAAGGTGCGGTATTAGTCAGTCCTTTGAATCATGTTTTATGCCCTTTTTTTATGGTGTTTTGAATTACACTGGCTACTGTAAAGCTCTTAAGTGTCTGGCTGACATTTAAATGCGGTGAAAAGTAATAGTCCTCAGCTGTTACTAACAATACAGGTGTTGAAGTGAGAGAGGCGCTAGGTTAACCTCACACAACACGCTACCCTTAACTATTCTGGTGGTGATCCCGATCTGTGACACTTCAACACTCGGGTGAATAGAGATGCAAGGCCTGTATTCTTAAACTTCTAGGTTCTCATCATCTTTTAAGGCCACACAGATAGTAAGTCGTGTTCTTATAGGTGTTTTTCTTATTGATGATGCATAATCCTTCTTAACCTATAACTACAATCACAAAAACACCCTAAGAATCGCCTGAAACTTCAACCAAATCCTTTTAAATGTAAGATATAGGATTAAATTATTAGTAATCCTCTTAAATCAAGGATAATTTGGAACATGACTTATATAATGAGAAAATTGAGTCTCGTACGGTAAATCTCGTCTTAAAATTATGGATCAGCTGGAATATAACTTAGGTAATGATGTAATTGAGTGTCATAATAACTATCTTCCTATTTGTAAGTATACGAAAAGGATTAATACTTGAGATAAGACTAATGAACTACCACACCATGCTGGCTTTTCAATTGTCAGCCATTTTAGTGAGTCTTCAACACGAGTGACGGATAATAATGACAATGACCTTTGTTAAGAGATCTCTGTTGGGCTACTTCGTGTTAGTAACTGGATGGAGACAGTCGTGTGTGCAAGGCTTGTGGCAAAGACGAGGACATGGTCAGCGGTGTGAAAAAAATAATTAAATAAATGTAATGGTGTGCAGCAGCAATGATGATAATATTAGTTGCAGTTATAGTAATGTGATATTGAGGCTAACTGCTAGTGGTGATGATGCTAATGATGATTATGATGCTGATGATGATGATGATGATGATAACTATGTATGATAACACTATCACCATCAAGAACAGCTTAACAGAAACGTTGTTGTTGTTCTTGTTGTTGTTGTTTTTGTCATTATTATTATTAGTAGTAGTATCATTATTATTGGCACCAACTTTGTCATTACAATTCCCACATAATTATCAACATTAATGTTACCACTGTATTATCATCACCATCCCACCATCACCGTGACTTGCATCTCCATGTTTCGCTAATTGTTATCACAGCCTGTATGACTCAACCCCCGGCTAACTGTCCGTCATGCACGCCGCTCTGGAACAAGTGTGAGGCGAGGTGCTGACTGACTGCAGGCTGTGGAAAGGAGGCCCGTATTCTGAAACACTTCTGCGCCGCAACTCCGCTACTTTCAAATGGCTATAGATTAAAATATGTTGGTTTTTAAGGATATTTTTAAGGCTTTGTTGACAGATTAACAAGATTTCTATATTATTGACAAGTGAAACATTCTTGAGAACTCGGCTAGTCGTCTCTGTGTGTTAGGAAAATAGTCGAGGTGAGAGAGCAATACGTTTTTTAATACGGACCCTGAGCATAAAGCTGCGAGCCGCCGCACCTTCTCTTAACGCTACGCTAACTCAGATCCATCAGTGAACAAAAGAACTCAGGATGGGAACCAGTTTCTAATTGGATTATAAATAGCTGTGTCTTGGCATCATCCGGGTCAATCTCCATTAGGTGTGATTTCTTTGTTTACTCGGACACTGACGGCAGGTGGAACCCCGCCTGTAAGGAACCGCGGTTGTCTTGGCAGTTGTGTCCCGTTACTGTGATTTGTGGTCCATAGCGCTCATGTTAATGCCAAAGCGGCGGACGAGACTTAGAAGTTCTTTGAGGGTTTGTGGCTGGCGGGAGAAAGGAAGTAGCGGCTAAAAAAGACTTGTTTGGGGTATTGGTGGTGGTGATGGTGTTACCACTAATGCTACTGTTGTTGATTTTGTTGTTGTTGTTGTTGTTGTTGTTGTTGTTGTTGTTGTTGTTGTTGTTAGTATTAGTGTTATTATCATTGTTGTTATTAGTGATATTATTATTATTATTGTTGCTGGTGGTGGTATTATTATTATTATTATTATTATTATTATTATTATTATTATTATTATTATTATTATTATTATTATTATTATTTATTATTTATTGTTATTATCATTGTTACCATCATCATCATCATTACTACTACTACTACTACTACTACTACTACTACTACTACTACTACTACTACTACTACTACTACTACTACTAATAATAATAATAATAATAATAATAATAATAATACCTGAGCCTTCCATCACCAGAATTTCATGCACTTTATATTTCTGCCCGGAATCATGCCAAGTCTGTTCTCCAACTAGCCAAAAACTCCTTCATTAACAGAAAGTGTCAAAATCTTTCAAGATCTAACTCCCCTCGTGACTTCTGGCATCTAGCCAAAAACATTTCCAATAACTTTGTTTCTTTTTCTTTCCCTCCTTTTTTTCAATCAGATGGCACCACTGCTATCACATCAATCTCTAAAGCTGAACTCCTCGCTCAGACCTTTACTAAAAACTCTGCCTTGGACGATTCAGGGCTTGTTCCTTCCTCTCCTCAACCCTCTGACTACTTCATGCTACCTATTAAAATTCTTCGCGATGATGTTTTCCATGCCTTCGTTGGCCTAAATCCTCGGAAGGCTTATGGACCTGATGGGGTCCTTCCTTTTGTTCTCCGAAACTTCGCCTCCGTGCTTGCACGATGCCTAGTCAAACTCTATCAACTTGATCTGTCAATATCTACATTTTCTTCTTGCTGGAAGTTTGCCTACATTCAGCCTGTTTCTTAAAAGAAAGACCGTTCTATCCCTCAAACTACCGTCCTGTTGTTTTAATTTCCTGCCTATCTAAAGTTCTTTTTTTAATATATCCTCTGTACAAGGGCCTTATCCGTCCATGAATGGAGTATGCTTAACATGTCTGGGGGGTTCCACTCATACCGCTCTTTTAAACAGGTTGGAATCAAAAGCTTTTCGTCTCATCAACTCCTCTCCTCTAACTAAATGTCTTCAGACTCTTTCTCATCGCCGGTATGTTGCATCTCTTGCTGTCTTCTACCGCTATTTTCATGCTAACTGCTCTTCTGATCTTGCTAACTGCATGCCTCCCCTTCTCCCGCGGCCTCGCTGCACAATACTTTCTTCTTTCTCTCGCCCCTATTCTGTCCACCTCTCTAATGCAAGAGTTAACCAGTATTCTGTCATTCATCCACTTCTCTTGTAAACTCTGGAACTCCCTTCCTGCTTCTGTCTGTATTTCTACCTTCGTATGACTTGAACTCCTTCAAGAGGGAGGTTTCAAGACACATCCTTCAATTTTTGACCACCACTTCGGACCCTGTTCGGAACCGGCATCTCAGTAGGCTTTTTTTATTTATTTTTTTTTATTAGGTTTTTGTTGCCCTTGGCCGGTGTCCCTCCTACATAAAAAAAAAAAAAACTTCTGTTGGTGTTGCTAGCAGCAGCAGCAGCAGCAGCAGCAGCAGCAGCAGTAGCATCAGCAGCAGCAGCAGTAGCATCAGCAGTAGCAGTAGTACCAGAGATAGCAGTTATCACAAGTAGTCTTCTAAAAAATTTGTCAGAATACCTACACCATCCTTTGTTCCTAGCCAAACCAAGTTTTTACGAGTGAAAATCGAAAAAAATGTCATTAGTCAATCTATCAGCACAGTGAGTCACCATAGAGGAGACTTAATGACCAAAGGCACTTACCGAATTGGCTAATTGGGATGCGATGCTGGAGGAACTAGAGGACACGACCCTGACCGGCTGCCAGGGACATCCCGGCATGAGGGGAGGGGTGAATGATGGGGAGGGAGGAATGCAGAGAGGGTGGTATCGTGTGTGTGTGTGTGTGTGTGTGTGTGTGTGTGTGTGTGTGTGTGTGTGTGTGTGTGTGTGTGTGTGTGTGTGTGTAGTTCATTACAGGTAACCGGTTATCTACTTGCAAAATACGTGATACCTGCATATTTCCTTTAGCAGTCTCACTCGTTATAGACACAGCACACAGTGTGCAGCACCTCCACCTCAACACAGCCTGACGCCCTCCTAGACACCTCTTTCACGACACTAACTCTCCTACACCCTCCACTACACCCTTCCATAACCCTCTTACATTATCTACTACGCCCTTCCATATGCCTTACCCTCCATCACCCTCACCATTATCTTCCGAGACCCCCTCCTTCACAACACTTAACCTGCAACACCCATAGCTCACCCCACACACCCACCCCGCCCAGCTACACCCTCCATACACACCTAACTAACACCTCCTCTCCTATACACGCCTCCACCCCGCCCTGATCCGCCCTTCTGAGACCTTTCCAGATACCCCACCACCCACTGCACCCCCACACGGACCCGCGGCGCCTAAAGCTAGGGATGGAAGGGTGAGGGAGGGAGAGGGAGGGTGCAGGGCGCGGCCAGACGATCAAACACTCACTCCATCAAGGAACAATAGCTGGTGGATGTGTACTCGTAAAGTGCAGCGGTGAAAAATTGGAGCGTTCTCTCTCTCTCTCTCTCTCTCTCTCTCTCTCTCTCTCTCTCTCTCTCTCTCTCTCTCTCTCTCTCTCTCTCTCTCTCTCTCTCTCTCTCTCTCTCTCTCTCTCTCTCTGTTAACTCAGACTAAAAGAAATGCTATGAAAAAATGCTAGATACTAATTGTGATAACCTATAAACGGCCTCTCTCTCTCTCTCTCTCTCTCTCTCTCTCTCTCTCTCTCTCTCTCTCTCTCTCTCTCTCTCTCTCTCTCTCTCTCTCTCTCTCTCTCTCTCTCCCGCAAGCCACAAATTTGTTCACTAATAAACGCTATTAAAAAATTACCCCGTCCCTTCATTCCCAGCTTTACCTTTTCCCGAACACAAGACGGGAGACGAAAACCTCCACTTACACTCACCTTTATATTTACCCACAGGTGTCCTCCGCGGTATTTTTTTGTACGTCGTTAATAGCCCTCAATTAGCGGAGGGCCTTTCGTCTCTTATTTACGCACAGGTGTCTTGCTTGGTTTTTCGTCAGTTCCCAGGAGCCCTCAATTAGCGTGGCGAGTTACCTGTAATCACCTGGATCGAATCCTTAACTCTTTTCTCTCTCTCTCTCTCTCTCTCTCTCTCTCTCTCTCTCTCTCTCTCTCTCTCTCTCTCTCTCTCTCTCTCTCTCTCTCTCTCTCTCTCTCTCTCTCTCTCTCTCTCCGTGTGTTAAACAAGGGAAAGATTAACGGACGTAAATTACCCATCAATTATTTCATTTGCATCTGAAGGCTGCTGGTTATATCCGATTTATAGTTTAGCTTCCTTATTTTTGTTCAACTCGTCTTGGGTTTAAAATTCAATGTGTGCTTTCGAGAGACTTTACATATGGAGAGGATCAAGGAAAGAAAGACTTTCCAAAAACTCCAAAAATGTCGTCTCTCCCTCACTACGCATGAATATTTTTTTTTTTTGCTTCCAAGTTCTATACTCGTAAAAAAAATTCGATGGGAAGAGACGAAAATGTTTTAGACAGCAAAAAAATAAATAAATAAATAAATAAAAATAATCGGCACTCATCTATCATGTATGAATATTTCCTTTACTTTCTAGGGTACGTACTCATAAAAGAATACCAGGGAAGAGGAAAATGCTTTAGACAACAAAAAAAAAAGCGAACGGCAAAAATACTAGCAGTGCGTGTGATGAAGCCTTAAATTTCATAATTTCGTCAATCGTTCGCAATATCAGCAGTCATTTACATAGTCAAGAGGGACTGCAGCGCGCCCTTCCAGTCGCTCCCCGCCCGTGCACCCGACAATCAGCATAAATCATCGCGCTTTACCGAGACAAGTGCATCGGCAGCCGCTTCTCCCCTAACGACTCAATTACTCAAGTCGTTAGCTACTAAATAAGGAGACAGGCGAGCATAATGTTAGGTTGGCGTACACTGGAGCACAGACACGACACGCAGCTACGGAGGGAAAGACACGTAAAAACCACCAAGTGAACGACTCGTGTGCTGTGTGATTGTAGGGGGCCGGGGAGGGAGAAGAGTGAAAGAAATTTTCTGATGCTCTGACCGCCTCTTAAAGTCCGTAGGGAAATGAAGGGTAAGGCGTGCTGCGCTGGTCGGGTGAGTCTCTTGTTTGCGATATTTACGATGCTCAGAAGTGCTTACGTATTGTGGGCTTAAACGTGTACCCTTCCTGAGGCCTCGCCGTCCCCCTGCGGTGAGACACTGGTCGGGGCTTCCCTCGCTGCACTGTTAGGGCAATCCACAGCTTTAATACTCAAAAAGAAAGTAAGACCTTCGTAAACCTATATACTAATCTTAGGAAAAAAAATTATGATTTAATACTAAAACATAAGGACCATTGAGAGTTGTATTACCTGAAAAGAAAGTAAGATTTTCGTAAACCCTAACTGATCTAAAAAAAATAAATAAATAAAATAATATATATATATATATATATATATATATATATATATATATATATATATATATATATATATATATATATATATATATATATATATATATATATATATATATATATATATATATATATATATATATATATATATATATATATATATATATATATATATATATATATATATGTATATATAATTTCTATTTACTTGATTTTTACGGTGACAAATAAACGATTATAAAACGGAATCCACTACAATGCTGACATCTTTATAATGTTGTTGTTTTTTTTGTGCCCATATAAATCTCGACCATTTTGTCAGATTTTCCTCGAGGTGGATGGATGGCCATGGCGTTCAGCGGCTTATAAAAGCTTTCCTACATCGGGAGAGAGTGCCAAGGATGGCCGGGCCTCGGGTGATGTACAGATAAGGGAGGGATATAGGTGGGATTAGCCCAGGTGGCTTCATCAGCATAAGAAAAGAGCAAGCTACCGGCGGACACAGGGAGATCAGCTTTACAGGGTCTTTTATAGCATCACAACGCGCATAAAAGGGATAAAACAATGTATATGAATGACTTGAATGACTTTATTGCCGAGTGCTGGCCCTGCGGTGGTGAAGCAGCGGCTAGCTTAAATGACAGCAGTTGTCGGTAGCAGCGGGGAGACTACCGCAGATTGAGAGATTTGAAGAGAAGCCTTCTCACTAATTGGTGCTGCCGAACGTCTTGCTCCAGCATCACAATTGTCGAGATACTGCACCGTAAAAAGTCTTCGTTTCTGTCGTTATTAACACCTTCCACACTTTACTCTCACAAAAACTCCTGGCAACCTTTTTTTTTTTTTTTTCTCAGTCAGTCCTTACAAACCTAACACCTAAGAAATTGCTTAATTCATTAACACCTACGGAATTGACCTTAAATTGACTCCTTTGTTTACTCCATCAACATCTACATAACTCCTTTATTTACGCCATTAACACCTACAAATTTCACTTTAAACAAACTCCTTACTCCATTAACTCTCATAAACTCAACTACAACTTCTGATAAACTCCTCTCTTCGGTATCTCCTACAAACAGATATTATCACTAAATTCATACGTGGACGAAACTCAAACCCGTGTATCTTGCAGCGATCTGTCAGGTGTGTGGTTTACCAATCAGCGCGCAACCTAACACAATAATCAACCTGTTTGTATATCTATAAATCAGGAGTTAGTGGAGTAGATTTAGGGCCGAGACACCAGACAGGCGAGTGAGTGCGTGTGAAGGACGACTTGTAGCATCGAGATAAAGCACGACGCAATTGTGAAAGGCAAAGCATCCACCAAAATAAAATGAAGAAACACATGCGGATTAAGATCACCGCCACGCTGCCTTCGCCTCGGACAACAAGTGACAAGCTGCATCTCAAAATTACCAACCCCACATTACCTCTCTCGTTCCTCATGTCGTGTTTCCCTTTCCTTAATTAATAGTCTTTCCCTGTATGACTCTTAACTCAAGAGACTCATCAGGGATTGCCCGCCAGATAACACGGGCAGGTAAAAATTCAGGGCAGGGAATAAGGGTCCTGAGGGCGCGCGCTGCGTGGCAACTCACAAACATAAATGTTCGTGGGTGTATAAATTCGAGTGTGCCGTTATGCTCGGGTGGATTTTGGCATTCTGCTCTGGCTCGTAATTTTTATGATTGTCCCGGTGAATCAGTACCCTCGGGAGATCCTACGTCAGGGCTGCGGTGAATTTCGCGCCGTAAGTCTCATAGATAAGGAAAAATGGTCTGTTCTCGACCCAGGTGGACGTGGGGAGATACGGCTGGGAGGGGTTTGTTTGTTGGTTTGTGGCCCCATGCGTGTATGAGGTTCAGCTAATTGATTATTTGTATGATCAGTGCACCGGGCTGCCCCTTCACTAAAACGGCGCATTGGTTGAGGGTAACTCATTCTGCCTCCCGTGTCTCGAATACTTGCTTACTGCCTATAACTCCGTCAGCTCTCCGTCGGTCCAGTGTGCAGATGAGATGCTGCTCATCTGCATGGATGCAAATAGCAGCTCGCCCCGCAGCTCAATTCCGCGACCCACTTGCAAAACAAAAATACATTAGGGAAATACCTCTGCCGTTAACGCAGGAGATGTACGAGTAGCGGTGACGAGTTTACGATCACCCTTTGATTTTACGTCGTATGCAGATTAGTCAGTGATGCAACGAAGTATGGAGACGGGCAGAGGAGACAACAAACCGGAGAGAAACCAGCATCTCCCTGCAGGACGCCACTACCCACACCTCACCTCGCCACACCCTGCTGAGCCACATCTCAACCACACCCCCTTCACTGTACCATGTCTTCATTCTGCCTATATACACTGCCCTTCATCTTGTCTTATCATCATCATCATCTACATTCCGTCCCCTACATTTTCTTCCATCCATTTCAAAGACCTCATGCTACCAGATCAACCCTTCCGTCTATACGTGCCTACCACATCCTGCCTGGCCGTCTGTCCGCTCTCATACACCCTTGCTACACACTCAAAGCCTCTGGTATGTTTTTTTTGTAGCCTCAATCAGCCGGTGATTTGTTCTAGTCGTCGCAAGTCAGACCTCAACAACCAGATAATTGGGGTCACCGCAATATTCTCATTTACAGGTTTGCACAATTAGAAACGTCAAAGAAAAAACTCGTCTGGTAGGCTGGAGCAATTTAACTTTTCGTGTCCTTCCATGTGTCGTGTGGTACTTATAAGATGATGCATTTTGAATAATTAGTATGATTGTACCTACATAATCTAGTTTCTTTTGTTCTGTACTTATCTTTGTAATCGTTTTGTATTAATAAAGAAAAAAACACATACACACACACAATTAGAGGTGAGGGTGAAGGACTACAATTCTTTTCTTTCTTCTTTAGGAATTTGTTGCTCCTACTCAACAGAAAAAAAAAACATTTACTACGTTCTGTAATTGCTCTTTTGACCGAATATTTATTTCTGAGGACCAGCTTCACTTAAACTCGTAACCCAGAACATGTTGCGTAATAAGCCATTTATTTTAACCACCTCGTGAATCTGTACTTTTCCTCGTTTCTCCGTCACAGCAAGGTTTTGTTTTAGCAATCCGCCCAAGGCAAGACGAGCGGCCTCTCAGCTTTTGCTAATTGCAGGAGTCGCCTTTGGAATAGCGATTGGCACTTTGAGGAGCTGACCACCTGATCGAAGGCCAGGCTGCGAGTTTTTTCGTTGCTGTTAATTGCTACACAAAGAGGCGTGGAAAGGGGAGAGCAGAAATAACGGAGAGGGAAATGAGAGGAACTGCACACACACACACACACACACACACACACACACACACACACACACGAGGAAAACATAATAAATCGCTTACCTAACAATTTCATGTCGTTTTTTTTTTTCACACATTCCACAAAGCACACCAAAAACTTCATAAACTTGGACGGATGGTGAGAGAACTGAGAGGAACAGTATACACACCTCACACACACACACACACACACACACACACACACACACACACACACACACACACACACACACACACACACACATTCACACACAAAGTCACGAAGAAAACACAATGAATCACCCACAAAACAACTTCCTGTCTCTACCTTCCACAGAATCCCTGCCCCAAGAACTTCACCACTTCACCACTTCACCAAACTGGAGGCGTGGCGTTACATTTTCCTTGAAATTCCACAACACAAGGCGACACCCCGGCCACCCTCCACCTCCACCCACACTGAGATGAGTCACGATCCTCGCTGAGTGATTGAGGTCCCCATGGTTGTTTCTTTTGATACCATTCGTCAGAGAAAAATGTGAAAACCGCACGCCGTTGATGATATGTTCAAATGCATACTGAGAGCATGAGTGTGCATTGGATAATACATTTTCCACACCCAAAGGTCTACTTGAGGGACCTTCGGCAAGAGCTGAATCGGGAACCGCCCCACCAAGGCTGTTATCAACCCAAGCCCGCAAGAATTACTGCTAGGAACGTCACCACCCAGCCAGCCAGCCAGCCTCGCTTTACTATGCTTGTGTGTGTGTGTGTGTGTGTGTGTGTGTGTGTGTGTGTGTGTGTGTGTGTGTGTGTGTGTGTGTGTGTGTGTGTGTGTTGAAGGATATGTTCCTGGAATATTTTCATTAGGCGAAAAACTAATCTTGTTTGCATCTTTGCATATATATTTCACGCACACACACACACACACACACACACACACACACACACACACACACACACACACACACACACACACACAAGGAAAAACTCTGAAAATAAAATTATAAACAGACATACAAACTGAAATAGCATAAACTCACAAACAACACAGAAAAATCGAATCATAATATTATTGAGTCTGCCTCAGAGAGAGAGAGAGAGAGAGAGAGAGAAACAAGTGACAAAATCAACTCCTTTCGGATACGCGCTAGATTCATCATGATAAAGAGAGTGAAGGTACGAGGCGAATAGAAGCGACGGGACGGACAAGAAACTTACTCAAAGATAGAAGGGAGGGGCTGTGAGGCGGGGTTCAGGAAGGTGAGGTGTGTGTATGTGTGTGTGTGTGTGTGTGTGTGTGTGTGTGTGTGTGTGTGTGTGTTAGGGATGGCGGGCGAAGGAGAAGAGAGAGGGATAAAAGAGGGCGAGGAAGGGCAGGGAAGAAGAGGAGGAGGAATATAAGGAAGAAATAGGTGATAGACGAAAGAGGACAGGGAAGGAAAGATAAAGATGGGAGTGAAATAGAGGAAAATTAAGAGAGAGATAAAGAAAGAGCTAGAGTAAGAGAGAGAGAGAGAGAGAGAGAGAGAGAGAGAGAGAGAGAGAGAGAGAGAGAGAGGAGAGAGAGAGAGAGAGAGAGAGAGAGAGCGAAATGGACCACCTGTGTCTTTAGTAGATGGATGAAGATGGGAGTGAGTTAGTGAGGGGGAGGGGGAAGGAAGACTCAAATAAGCCAAAGTGGACAACTGCCACGAGCTACACGAGTTTCTCAGAAGAAACTGTTCAGATTTTTTTCACGTGTTATTTGAAATTATAATGTGACAGAGATGAAACAACATTCCGGAAGGGGGAGGGAAGGATAACGAGGGTAGGAGTTTGATATAGGAGGGACTGCCCTGCTCCGAAGCGTGTAAAGGGCGTGTTATCCATCTGTAGGGCATTTAAGACGTCAGTGATCCATCCTCCAGAGAGAGAGCGAGAGAGAGAGAGGATGGGGAAGAGAACATCAATATTATTAGAATGTATGGATTTAATTAACAGCCGTAATAGAAAAACCTACACAAAAAAATACACCTACGGAAGCTTACGTAGGTTCGGAGAGAGACAGAGAGAGAGAGAGAGAGAGAGAGAGAGAGAGAGAGAGAGAGAGGAGAGAGAGAGAGAGAGAGAGAGAGAGAGAGAGAGAGAGAGAGAGAGAGAGAGCAGCCCATTAATATGAGCACGATGTTTGAACTCATGCGCATAATGAAAAAAAAAAAAACTACGACAAAAAAAAAAAAAAAATCGTGAATCTTAGACATCGCTCCCCACGACAAGGCCGCTTCTTGACCCCCAAGTATGTGTCTCCTGTCCATCCGTCAGCCCACACCTGTAATTACCGTCCATGCGCTGCGATGCAAGAACAGGGAGGCGACGTAGAATCACACCCTCGTTGGCCTTCGTAGTCCTCCCTTCGTAAAATTAACTTGTGCCTCTCGAGCCTGACCTATTAAGAACCCGGCGGTTATCCTTCTATCGTGGGCTGTTAGGCTCGTTAGGGCTGCGTTTACCGAGGTGATCCACGTTGAAAGTACTGTATAGGGGGGTTTGAAGTGTGTATGGAGGAAGGTATGAATTTTTCTTCAAGGACACCGTAGACGTTTTTTTTTATTATTAGGAAATGGAGAATGTACGTAAAAGATGATTAACATGTCATTTCTGTTTCCGTTGTGTGTAAAATTTTCCCTCGACATTAATTCTTGTGATTTGTGTATCGATCATTTGTCAAGTTTTTAGTTAATGAAATTTGAAACAGATGAGGGGATTGAAGTTTAAGAGAAATTGCAAAATACAGTGGAAATAAGTGGGGAAGATTAATTATTATTGTTTTTTTTTTCCATGTCATGTTTAGTGATGACAGTGCTTTGGAGAGACTTACACAGGTTATGGCTGGCACTTATGCATGAAAGAATAGTTAAATGATAACAAAAAGTGGGTGGAGGGAGAAACACGTTTAGGGTTCAATTCAAATTCCCTGTAATGAAAAAAAAAAAAAAATCTTGAAATATTACGAATGAAACAAGTGAGAGTTACAGTTGAGTGATGCATTATTTTCCCTCCTTTGCCAGTGAGTGCCAGAGAACCTTCACAACAAGGACATACGGATGATTAGCAGGAGGTGTTGTGTAAGTGACAAATGAGATCAGAGTGAAAGCTGTGATTTACATGCGGTGGACTCTTGTTGTTCTGCCATGGGGAATAGAAATAAAAAAAATAAAATAAAATAAAATAGAATAAAAAAGAGGGTGTGATATAAATGTCAATGAAGGTAAATCAGAGAAGCGAAACAGAGCATAACGAAAACAAAGCCGGTGACGGTAACTGCCACATTATCTTTCATGCTGGCTTGTCGATCAGTTGGACCCTCCTTTCTCCCACGGTGTCTTCTCATAGATCAATGGCACACTCCCTTCGTCTCCTTATATAACCATACCCCGTCAACTATTAAACCCCTGAAGTCCCCTGTCCACCCTCTGACATCCCCGTCTGTTGCCTCACACCCCGCGCAGCTTACTCTTCACATTCCTAGTATACCGCCTCTCCCATCACGCCATTATGCTGTCGATTACTGTGGGAACTTCCTGACCCTACCTTAACCTTTCGGCCGCAACATAATTAGCGAGAGATGCCCATGACTTTATAGGGATCCTCCCATATTTGGAAGTGACTAATTAGTAACTACCCTTGGACACACACACACACACACACACACACACGCACACACACACACACACACACACACACACACACACACACACACACACACCTCTACTCATAGGGATATAAAACCCTTGCACCATTCATTGCCACCTCCAGAACGCTGCCTCTCATCCTTGCCAGTTTCGTTGCGTTGCGTTGCTTGGCAGTCTCTTTCTGTTCTCGTATCAAAAATTTGTTGTATCTCCCCAGCGTTACGTAACATTTTCTCAGTCGTATAATACGCGCATAGCTTCTATTTTTTTTCTGGTCGCACGAACAGAAACACTAATAGACTGGGCCTCTGTCAACTTCAAGGAGATAAGCGCAAATCACCACAATTTTCCAATCTCAGAGCAGGGGAATATCGATGAAACGAGATTACTTCCCTTCATGGAAACAGAAAGCGATCCACTCGAGCGATACCGATCAGGCGATGGTCATGTGAACTGCCGAAAATTGCACACTTCCTCCCCGTATGATTGGAGGGGACACTGTATGGAAGACCGTCCGTCCTCTCCCTACCTTGTAATCGCCACTCCGGGGTGCACACGCGAGGCAGGGCCGGGTTCTCAACCCGGCTCGCCGCGTCCTTAATACTTATCTGCAGGATTTAGCGATGTAATGACCGAGATTAGGCTGCCTAGGGTATACCGTATACTATTTTTTTCAATACCCTGAGCGGCGGTAAGGGAGAGAGAGAGAGAGAGAGATAGAGAGAGAGAGAGAGAGAGAGAGAGAGAGAGAGAGAGAGAGAGAAGAGAGAGAGAGAGAGAGAGAGAGAGAGAGAGAGAGAGTCAGGTAATCTACGTTAATTGAGACTCGTGACTGAGTATTATTATCGTCAGGGTGGCGGTGCCGCTGCTGCTGTCAAGGAGCTGAGGCCCCTGCCCTGGCCCTGCTGGAGAACAGGGGTGTGCAAGAGAGAGAGAGAGAGAGAGAGAGAGAGAGAGAGAGAGAGAGAGAGAGAGAGAGAGAGAGAGAGAGAGAGAGAGAGAGAGAGAGAGAGAGAGCATATCTTGTCCCCGCAGGTTGATTAAGAGTATCAAGATCTGTGAATGTAAAGCTTGCCTTGTTTGTTTTTGTGATCAAAGTGATATCCAGCGCACAGCTTTATTCTCTGCTGATCTTCCTTATTCTCTTGGTTCTTCTAGTTTCCAGTTGTTCTTTTTGACTTCTTGTTCATCATTAACATTAAATATTTGACAACGCTATAAAAAGGAAACTGTGATTTCTCTTTTTTTTTCAACTAGTCTTTCGGTCATTTTACATTTTAATAAATTAACATGATAGCATTTCTTTGTTAATGAATCAAAGGTTACCGAACAACTCGACCATCAAAGTCGTTATAATAAAAAGTTGGTCACTTGATTTTTCTTGTTTTTGCAAGAAATTTATTATCTCTGGAAAAACAAAAAGAATAATTCATCGTAGAATTAAAAATCACTACTCCGGATTAAATGCAGTGCAACAATGCCTTAGTGTTTCTTATTGTCATAGTTTTAGGGTAACTCGTTTACTTATTTTGGAAAGGCTTACTCTATTACAGTCCTTTTGCGAACTCCATGCCTGACCATCAAGAAACAAAGTAAGACTCGTCAAGGCAGCTGACACAAAAGCGGCGAGACAGGAATGAATGTTGCCTCTCTGTTCAGGTTCTGTTACTGAAGGATAAAAAAAGAAAAAAAAAAAATGTGTCGCAAATGCCGGGCAAATATCTTAAGTCTCAGAGCTGGGAAGCCATTTTTTCCCCATGGTTATTGTCATGGATGTGATGAGGAAGGAAAAAAAAAATATCCCTTCCTTTCTTTCCCTCGCCTGTCCTTGTCTCGTCAGTGTCAGGCAGCTAGTTTTTTCCCTTCAAACAAACGTTAAATTTGTTTATCAATATTCAACGAAGATGTAATAAGAGAATAGAAAAAAAATAATAAGTGGGGTACACAAGGAGGCGTGAAAAAACAAGGTGCAAGGAATGGGAAGAGTGGTAATGGGAGACGAAGGGAGGGGAAAGCGATGGGCGTTGAAATAGAACAGGGGGCCGCGTTAGACAGACAGAGGGTAGGGGCAGGTGATGAGAGGATGGAAGGGAGCATAGAGGAAGATATGGGGGAGAGGGGAATGAGAAAGAGGCAGACAGTGAGAGAGGAGAGGAGGCAATGAGAGAGAGGAGGGGTTAGGGGATCAGGGAGGCGGGGAGACAAGAAAAAAAAGGGAAGGGGGTTAGAGATGAAAAAAAAAGGGGAGAGAGGTAGAAAAAGGGAAACAGGAGAAAGAAGGGATAGGAAGAGGAAAATGAAGGAGGGGGAGTGCAGGTAGCCGTCATTGTACTGTGGAGGCAAGAGACACGCTGCTCCTCTTTGTCCATCTCTGTCTGTCACTCCTCAACTCCCATATTACAATCACTTTTTTTTCTGTCGTCTCTTATTCTTTTTTTTTTTTCTCCAAGCTCCATCCGCCTTTTGTCCTTGCCCTTCCATGACCTGAGCGTTACACTCAGAGAAAAACCAAGTACATTGTATATTTTTTTCTACTATTGTCCCCTGGTGGTTCCTCTTTTTCCCTTCCCTGTCCGTCTCCTCTTCCTCCATCCTTCTCCCTCCTCTCTCCTCCCTCCCCCCTTGCCTCCCGCCCATCGTCCACCATCACCTTTTTCATAAATCTCTTTTGTACCTCTTCATTTGGGGTCA
>NC_087177.1:10524308-10556808 GCF_035594125.1 Scylla paramamosain
AGGTAGACGGACGGACAGACGAACAAACATAAAAGTAGGGACAGAGAGAGTGAACGAAAAACTAACAGTGGTATTAAAAAGTATATATATATATATATATATATATATATATATATATATATATATATATATATATATATATATATATATATATATATATATATATATATATATATATATATATATATAGACAGCTGGACTGGAGAACGGTTGGGTTAATGCGTATAGTGAATGTAACCTAAGGAGAACAAAAATCCGAATATTACTAGTAAGAGTATTAAAGAAAAAGTCTCTTGTCATCTTGAAATTACACCTTTTGCATCTGGAAATGAAATTTTGATCATTATTTTCTTAACCCGAATAGTCGTTTTCTGACAACTAAAAAAACAACATCCAAAATCTTGCAGAAAGTACTCAAGAGAGTTGATATCCACTTTTTCCCACACCGCTTCTCTCTATCGACTGTCATCCTCAAGTGTAGTATGATAAGTGTGAAATTAACCCTCTCATTAATCCCAAGAAAAAGAACGCCTCGCCTCGGGGTCCCGCCACTCCAGTCCACCCCCGGGCAGTGCTCCTTCCATTGTCACGCTTCAGCACATTCATCATCTTAAGCTGCTTCCCTTCGAATGTTCATTCAATGAGAGACACCGAACTACTTAGCAGAAAGCCTTCGTGTGTGTGTGTGTGTGTGTGTGTATGTGTGTGTGCTCCGACAAATGATAGGTAAGCACTATGTTGTACTTTGCTATTTTGTATTATGCATTTTATTACGTATTATGTATTATCTATTTTGTATTATGTATTATCTTATATTTGAGTGTCTTTTGCTGATATATCACTTTCTTACTCCTGTGTCAATAAACTAAAAACTGTGTGTGTGTGTGTGTGTGTGTGTGTGTGTGTGTGTGTGTGTGTGTGTGTGTGTGTGTGTGTGTGTTGACTATTTCAAAATTATTTCGTGCCTCATCAGCTCCCCAGCTGCCCACACGACTCACTCAGACTCTGATTGAGATGTGGGGGCCTCAATTAGAAGCCAGCGACTGATGTTCGTGTAATCGAGGAATAAATTGCCGCTAATATTATGATAGGTGAAAGGGAGGAAGGCTGAACTGATCATAGACACGCATGTAACACACACACACTCTCTCTCTCTCTCTCTCTCTCTCTCTCTCTCTCTCTCTCTCTCTCTCTCTCTCTCTCTCTCTCTCTCTCTCTCTCATATATATATATATATATATATATATATATATATATATATATATATATATATATATATATATATATATATATAACCTCGACTCATTTCAACCTCACTATTGCAGTTCATTTTTCTTAGCCTTCACAACCTCCTACTGTTAACACTCACATTTCTGACCACCTACTCCCTCATCACTAAATATCATCTCAAGTCTTAACATCCTTATTCCTGTCTTTCCCTTCCTACGAAACCCCTCATCTAACCTTCCTTCTGAATCCATCCATCTCCTGGCGTGTGCTCCCTACCTCATTCATTACCAGAGCCCTCCGTCCGCGCTTGCTACCCGCTTCAGTCTCTCCCCCTACATACCCTCCTTTCCCCTGTCCCTTTCCAGCCATCGTGACCAGACTCCCCCCCTCCCCCCCAGCCACCTCATCTATATTACAAGCTCGCCCCAGGTCTTCCTTCGCCTGTCCTTCTCTCATCAGTCAAAAGAGGAATTATGTAGAAAGCAGGACCAACAGAAGGATTAAAACAATATTATGGGTGAATAAGAAGAATGGATTACTCGTATACTAATAAATGTGCATTCTATGTGTATCATTGATATTAAACTTATTAGCTTCGGAAATTAGTAGAAAAAAATGAAATGTTAATGTTTAAATGCGCAGCGAAATGTTTTTTTGTTGTGGAGAGAGAGAGAGAGAGAGAGAGAGAGAGAGAGAGAGAGAGACTGTGTGTGTGTGTGTGTGTGTGTATCTGTTAGTTGCGGTGGCAGGCGGCTTGCGGTGACAGCGTGAATAATGGAGGCGGGGCACGAGAGGCGGGAATGCCAGGCCATGCTCGCAGCCCTTTCCTGCCCCCGCCCCCTCCCCCCTCACCCCAAACACACGGCGGCTCCCCAGGTGTGTCACAGAGACGGGGACAGGCATCAGTACCTGTCCCGCGGCGCCCCTTGTTAGCAGTGTGTGTGTGTGTGTGTGTGTGTGTGTGTGTGTGTGTGTGTGTGTGTGTGTGTGTGTGTGTGTGTGTGAATACTGCTTGTTATTCATGAACAAATCAGAGAAAGGGTTGAAGTTATTATACCTGTGGTGATGTCTACAGTGTCATGATAAGTAGATATATTTTGCCACGAAGATTTATGACTCCCTAATGGGCTTAGTTTATCATGTGTCCAGCTTTGTGTTGTGACTATCAATGGGTTTTTTTTCTCTCTCTTTATGTTTTATTGTGTTGGTCTTAATGAGTGTCTGGTGCCTTACTAATGGCACGGGTAAGCTGCGCAGAGATGCTGATAGCTACTGCTACTGCTACTGCTACTGCTACTGCTTTTTATGTAAGAGGGGCTCTGGCCATGGGCAACAAAAAGGCGAAAAGAATCCTAAAAATGCCGGTTCATACTAATATTACTCAAGGATGAGATGATGTGTATTCGAATTTGAATACGAATACTTCATATTTATACGAATACGAATACAATGAAATACTGATAGTTCTAATACAAATACGAATACTTCATGAGAATATTCGTGAATGCATTCATGAATACTTTTCGTTGAAAATAACTTATGTAGGTAGCTCGGCAATGAGCTTCATATGGTATTAAAGTTATTCAAAAGTAAAATGGCGTCATGAACTTATAACTGATGCCAGTATTCTGTACATGTTTATCACACCTAGACATATTTGTTTTCCTAAATTTTCAAGGATATATCTAAGCTGTACTGAAAGAAACACAACAAAATATATCAAATTATTATACCCGTCTTTTCTAGTATCCTGCTGTAGATCTCACTTCTATTATATATATATATATATATATATATATATATATATATATATATATATATATATATATATATATATATATATATATATATATATATATATATATATATATATATATATATATATATATATATATATATATATATATATATATATATATATATATATATATATATATATATATATATATATATATATATATATATATATATATATATATATATATATATATATATATATATATATATATATATATATATATATATATATATATATATATATATATATATATATATATATATATATATATATATATATATATATATATATATATATATATATATATATATATATCATACACGTTGGACCAAGAGGAACGAAGATAAGGAACAATAACTTATTTCTAATGATGGATTTAAGATTATTCGGCATATTATTCGAAGAATACGAATACTTTTCTAAGGTTTTCGAATACGAATACACCCAAATACTGTATTCGAATGTATTCGAATACGAATACCGAATACGAATACCCCATTCCTGCTACTACCACTACTACTACTACTACTACTACTACTACTACTACTCTTGCTTAGCAGTAGTAGTAGTAGTAGTAGTAGTAGTAGTATTTGTTGTTGTTGTTGTTGTTGTTGTAATAGCAATAACACAAGTAAAAGTAATGATAAATTAGGCTATTTATCGTTACTTTTAATTCAGCTCGTCACATTTACTCTTAAAAAAGAATAAATTGATAAATAAATAATGCATAGTACCTCTGATTTATATAATAGGTATAGCATAAAGAAGACGCTTTTAAAACACTATTATTTTTTTATGTTCCCCAAACTTACATCCATCTAAATATTGGAGTGCTTGTGAATAAGAACGGAAGAATAGAAGAGATATATTACATTCGTGCAAATTAAGTGGCCTATTAAAGTAACGAGATTAACGACCGGGTAATTAAAAATAAGCCAAATGATGGACGAGGAGACCGCACGAGACGAGACAAGGCGGAACGAAGTGAGATAAAGGAGGCATAAATAAAGGAAGAGCAAAGGAGGATTTGACGAAGGCAGAGCAAAAGAAAACTAGACAAAGTGATACAAAGGAGAACTAGATGAAGGAATAGCGAAGAGCTAAATGAAGGAAGGACAATGGAGAGCTAGATTAAAGAAGAACAAAAGGAGAACTAGACGAAGTGAGACAAAGGAGAACTAGATGAAGGAAGACCGAAGGAGGACCGGATGAAGGCAAGACAAAGCAGAACTAGATTAAAGAAGAGCAAAAGTAGAAGTAGACGAAGTGAATCAAAGGAAAAATAGGCGAAAACAGAGCAATTTGATAGGGGAAAAATCAAAACAGTAAAATAAAACAATAAGCAAAACTATAAGGACGAGAAAAAAATAAAATAAAACAAGGGTAAGATACGACTCGACAAGACAAATCGAAATGAAAGCGAACAAAATAGGGCGAGGCAAAGTCGGACGTTTCTGAGCGGGACGGAGCGGAATAAGACAAGGTAAAACGAGACAGCAAGACCGGGGTGGGGCGTAGCAAGGTTCAGGTGGGGCGGGACAGGGATGAGGAGGATGGAGCGGCGTAAGACAAGGTAAGGGAGGGCGGTCAAGGTGAGGCAAAGCAAGGGTAAGGCGGGATGTGGCGGGAAGGAGCAAGGCGGGGCGAGACAAGGTGAAGAGAAACAGGGCAAGACTGATTGAGGCTGGAGTAAGAGCAGGCGGGGCGGGGCAGGGCGGGACAGGGCGGGGTGAGGTGGAGTGAGGCGGGGCAGTAACATAAGCATTCTTGGTCAAGGTGTCGGCAGTGCTGTGCGTGGAATGATCCAAGGATGTTTGGAAGGGATCTGAATCTTTCTTGTTGGATGAGATAATGTTTTGGTTCTCATTGATCTTAATAATAATTCTCCTTTTACCTTATTTTATTCACCTTAAATGATCTCACTGAAAAGAATTGAAACTACAGGCAGTAAAATTACCAGAGGAAGTATGAAAAGGATCAGAATCTCTCTCTCTCTCGTTGGATGGGATGATGTTTTGCTTCTAAACCTGTTATCTTATTTCAACAACCTTATGGGATTTTCCTGAACGTAATTGTAGCTATAGGCAGTAAAATGATCCGAGAAGTTTTCGAGAGGATCTGAATCTTTTATTTGAGGGGATGATGCTTGGGTTCTTATTAATCGTTTGGTTAATAATACTTCTCTTGTTAAGGGGTCTCAGTCTCTATTGTCGGAGGAAGTTATGTTTCTAGCTCTTATTGATCCTACTAATACTACTCCTGTTACGTTATTTCAGTAAGTACATGATTTTACGGAGCAGAATTGAAAACGGAGCTAATAATAATACTCCATTTATCTTATTTGAGTTAACTTTCACTGTCTTACTAAGCAATATTGAAGCTGAAAGGCAGTAAACTCTTAGAACTGCTGCGTCACTTCCTTTATTTATTTGTTACGTGTTTCAGAATTAATGGTTTAAACTTCCACCCTCACCTTTTACTTAGAGTGAAGAGAAACCACAATTGTCGGAATCATTACACAACCTTTTGTTATTATCGTATTTGTGGCGTCACTAAATGTTGTTGTCATTGAGGTAAGTACCATGTTTTCAGCGTAATTTTATTGTTGTGTGTGTGTGTTTTCTATCAAAGCTGCTAATTATGTAGCAAAAACTTAAACTGGCCGTCCTGTCAGCCTTGTTTTTTTCCCTCAGTTCTCTCTCTCTCTCTCTCTCTCTCTCTCTCTCTCTCTCTCTCTCTCTCTCTCTCTCTCTCTCTCTCTCTCTCTCTCTCTCTCTCTCTCTCTCTCTCTCTCTCTCTCTCTCTCTCTCATTTCCTGTGTCACATATCCTTCCATCCTGTCTTCTTTCTTCATCTTACCTTCTTGTCTTCACACACATCCCTTGCCTTTCTTCCTTCCTCTCTTTCCTCCACATCTTTAAAATCGATCATCCTTTCCTCCATACTTTATCATTTCCTTGCCTCTTCCACCTTTCCTTCGTTATCTGCCCTCCTCCTACCCCCCTACCTTTGTAACTTTCCTGTCCTTTTCTCTTTCACGGTCTCCCTCAAATAGGTAATTGTGGTAATAAAACAGTAACGAGGGAATGCCGTTTATTTTATTATTTCTGTTTTTTCTGTTTCTACTTTCCACTTGGGGACTGATATTACTCTGATATATATTTTTTTTATTTCTGTCTCTCTACTATTCATATTTTTCGTCCCAATTTTTCTTCCCGTTTTTTTTTTTTTTTTTGTGGGTGTCTTCGTTTTTTTTTTTTTGTACATTTTATATTGTGAAAAGTTTGTATCGTTCTTTGGATATTTTATTGCAGTGTTTTCTTTTTCTTTTATCTGGTTATGTGTTTTCTGTTCTGTTCTGTGTACATTTTTTGTTCGTCTCCATTTATGTCTGTCTGTCTGTCTGTCTGCCTGCCTGGTTGTCTGTCTGTGTGCGTGTGTGTGTGTTCGTGCCCTTCTGTCTGTCGTTTCTGTTTCTGTCTATCTATATACTTGCCTCCCTGCCTTTCTCTCTCTCTCTCTCTCTCTCTCATTCTCTCTCTCTCTCTCTCTCTCTCTCTCTCTCTCTCTCTCTCTCTCTCTCTCTCTCTCTCTCTCTCTCTCTCTCTCTCTCTCTCTCTCTCCCTCCCTCCCTCCCTCCCTCCCTCCCTCCCTCCCTCATTAAGCGGTCACGAGGCGTCCCTCCCTCACATCATCCCTCCATCAGGCACCTCCTCACCTGCCCTGCGCCTGCCATTACCTGTGTCCCTCCCCCCGCGGCAGGTACGAGGTGGCGAGTGGGACAAGTTTACCCACTAGTTTTATGTCTATTTTCCCATCCATACGTGTTCCTCTTGCCTCTTCCTCCCGTAGCACCTTCGAGGACGCGGTCGGAAGGCGTGTCATTACGTTCAGAGGCGCCGGGTGGTCGGAAGAATGTTTGTTTTGGTGATTAGATCTGGTGGTTAGAGCGTCATACCGGTGATTTCTTGTAATTTGCCTGGTTTATGGCGCGTCTGGTGCTGATGCTGGTGCTGGTGGTGGTGGTGGTGGTGGGTCTGGGTCTGGTTGTGTAGTTCTGTGTTTGAGTTTTTCCTTCTTTGTCTTCCTCCTTCTGTCTTTCTCTCTTTTTTGTTCAGCCTTCTGTTCCTTGGTTTCCTGTGTGTATCCCATAAGGAGTATTTTTTTCATGTTTCTAGTTTGTGTTGTATTAATCATGCGTAATAGCTGTCGTTGTCGTGTCATTGTTGTCATCATCACCACTATCATCATAATCGTCATCATCGTTGTTGAATTATTGTTAAAACTATTTTCCCTGCAGTAGGTGTGTGTGTGTGTGTGTGTGTGTGTGTGTGTGTGTGTGTGTGTGTGTGTGTGTGTGTGTGTGTGTGTGTGAGTAGGTGTGCGGTCACATAAGTATGAATATCACAACTCTTACCACACTTCCCTGACACACCTGCCGACACCTTCATCAGGGAATACTTAAGTCTCACCTGCTCGTTCTCTCTCACACCCCGGCCAACTCTAAGGGGATGAACCATAAACTTTCCCACCGCCCCGTCCACCTCTCCACCACCATCACCAGAAAACCTAACCGGATATCACAATAGCACCTAATACAGCCTCCCTACACATATAAGGTAGTGCGAGGATGTGTCTTTGTGTCAATGAGAGCAAAGTAAAAAAGCGGAATAGGTTAATTTAAGGTGCTATTGGAGTTTACAGTAGTGACAAAAGGAAAAGTTGCGGTTTGATTCTTTTTCTATTCTTTTATTCACAGTGGGTGTTGCTATTGGGCGTGTAAGTGAGTTGTTTGGAAGGATTGAAAGGTGCAGCTGCAGAGATTCTTTCAGATGGACGCTCTCCTTTTGGCTCTTTAATTACGTAATTAATAACCAACTGACCTGTGTGAAAAACTCGAATAACTGCATTTCGGAGCGTGCTTGATTAGAAATAACGTTTTGATCTTCCTTCTAAAGAAAAGAAATAACCTCGATATGTCTTCCGCTAAAAATATATTCTTTGATAAATAAATACACAAGTAAATAAATAATCCAACGATATATCTTCTACTAAAATTTTAAAAAAGTAATACTAATCTCTCTCTTCCTCTAAGATACAAAAGAAAAAAAAAACTAGAACGTACATCTCTGGCATCTATAAATGCTCGCAGAGTAACTTTTTGCACAACCACCACGAAGAAGTACCCAGCATTTCATTATTCCGGTTCTCCTCACAAACTTGCAATTCTGGAAACGATATTGAAACCAAGAATTCCGAGAAGCGGCAATAAGGAAGAACCTGTCAGCTGCATCACACCGTCACTCTTCTTTATGTGACGGCCAGGAGGGGGGCGTCACACCTCCTCACAGCCCACAATTCTCTGTACGGTCATTGTACTTCCTTACCTTTGTTTTTTGTTCTTCCTGTTTTACTTTCATCCTCCATAGAGGCGGTGATTAAGACCTTTATTGGACAGAGTGGTGAGGCTTCGACTGCCCAGAAGGAGGAGGAAGAGAGGTACAAGTAGGACGGGGCGAGGAGGAGAGATAAAGGTTAGGGTAGGGGGTGGAGGAAAAGGAGGAGGAGGAGGAGCATCTAAAGATATACGAGGAGAGTTAAAAAGGAAAGTTAGAATTGGAGAGGAAAGAGAATGAGAGGTAGGAGGAGGAGGAAGAAGAGTATGAGAAGTAGTGATAAGAGAAAGGGTAGAAGTAGGAGGGTAGGATGATAAGGAAGAGGAGGAAAAAGAGGAGGAAGAAGAGAATCTGGAGACATTCAAGGAGAGGCAGTTGGAGTTGGAGTGAAGGAGATAGAAGAATGAAAAAGGGGAGGAAGATAAGAAAGATTAGTAGGAGTAACAGTAGGAGCAGTAACAATAGAAGACAATAAAAAAAAGGAAGTGAAAAATATATAATAAGGTTATCTACCAAACTTTATTATTTTCTCCTTTACTTCTCTCTGTCTCTTCCTCTCATTTTTTTTTTTTTTACATATATATTACTGATAATTACAATTTCATTCATGAGGAGTTTCTGTCGCAACGATTATTTGAAATTTTCTTTGATAGCCTGCAGCTGTGCTTATCATTTACACACACACACACAGACACACACAAAGGATACACAATAAATGTTTACACCTAACTTCTAATACACTTAACCACCACCAAAAAATCAAATCATCATAAATAATTACTTAAAACGACTAGAAATGTCAATTTAATATCGGCAATTCAGAGGGTGAGGATGGAGGTGAGCTGGAGCGATTAGAGGAACATGAGAAAAACCAGTAATTGAGAGCATTGAACGATTCTTTACCTCGGCGCACGGCTGAGTGAACACGGGGAATGTTAGGCAAATGAGCGCGTCTTGGAGGAAGCGACGAGGAGAGACAGAATGGTCAGAGGCGGAGGCGTTGGTGTAGAAAAGTGAAAAAGTACATGCCTTGAATATTATCGCTGGAAAGATGAAATTGTAAACTGTGCGGAGGCAAGAACGAGTAGCTGGGAACATTTAGAGGGACTTTAGGACACACACACACACACACACACACACACACACACACACACACACACACACACACACACACACACACACACACACACACACACACACACACATCCCGGCTCTTCCTGAATCTTCAATATCTCGTTCTTCTTGTTATTCTGGTTTTTACGATTTTATCTCTAAACTGTGACTTGACGAAGCAGGAAGAGCAGGCAAGGAGAGACTGAGACAATGGAAGAGGAGGGAGAGAAAGATGGGAAAGTATAAGAATGACGGAGAAAGAAATGGGAAAAGAAGTCAAATAATGGAAGATGGAAAGTAGAAAGGAGAAACTGAGGTATGCAGGTGGAAGAGGAAGAGGAGGAGGAGGAGTACGAGGAGAGACAAGGAGGAGGAAAAGGTGGTCCGTTTTTTTGTTTGTTCCTTGTTACTTTTTTTTTTTCAGTGACGGAAGGTGACGCAAAACCGCAGGAGCACGTTAAGTTGCGGTTTATATCGCGGCCAAACTGACGAGGCTTTTGTCCGCCGCCACATAAAATATGCACCGCGAGATTGGAACACGCGAGGGGAGGCGACGCAAGCCCTTCGCCGCCTATGTCGTTTCCGTGTTCCATCCGATGGTATCTGGCCGGGTAAGCAGCGGGTTTCTTTCTCTCGTTTTCATTTTCGTCCTGCCTTGTCCGTCATTTTAGCATTTGGAGTACCGCTTAGGTGTCGTTGATGTCAGGTAATCACTGTCATTAGCGCCCATCTCCTGACCACTACAAGACAAAGGCCTTTTGCTGCGTTTTCGCCTCCATCCCTTGTCTCCTGTTCGTCTCCATGTCCGCTGCAGGTATTTATTATTGCTGCCTGTGGGAAGAGGAATGACCAACACAAGTCCACGAGCCAGGAATCCTACTCAGGCCTGTATTATTTCACTTATAGTTTCCTCGCGTGACAGGAATCGCTTAGAGGCACAACAAGGCGATGCAAACGAGGTTCGACACACGTAAACTATTTCAACTTCCTTTACGTTATAGAAATTCACTGAAGACGATTCTGCGGTAAGGGAATGACACGCATTAAGGGAGCGCATTGTTTTAAAATCAGGTCAGTAAAAGCACGTCTTCCAATACACGTGTTTCTTGTGTCCTTACGCGAGCCACTGGCCATTACCACCACCACATCTTGCTTTTCCTCCTCTTTCCCCCTTTATCTCCTGCTCCTCCTCTTCCCTTTCCTCTCCTCCGTAACACAATCGGGTCCGGCGGGTTATTGGCAAGGAAATATAAAAAGGCACTTCGTTAATGAGATCAAGTAAAGAAGAGTCACACTCGATCTTCCTCTTGTTCGCCCGCCAGGCCTCCGTGACTTGCCTCCTTCCGCGGACAGAATCGATCACGCTTCGCCTCGTCCCGCTGTCTTGTAGGTCCTCCTTTGCCTCCTCTTCGCCGCCCTCGCCTCGCCTTCAGGTTCTCGTAATTAAAGGGCTTCAGAAAGGTCTTGTCCTCCTGCGTGTTGTTGTTGTTGTTGTTGTTGTTGTTACTCTTAACCGAGAGGGAATGTGGTCTCGATTCTGCCTCGTGTCGTGGAATGTGGGGGAAAAATGTCTGGTTCTCGTGTTGGTTTAGTTCTTCCTTATAGTCTTGATCTTCTTTGCTCAGGGTGCTATCGGTGCTTTCTTAACCTCTGTCTGTCTATTTTTTTTTCTATCGCTTTTTTTTTTCTTTATCTCCCCTCCCTCTTTCATTATTTTCTTTTCATCTCTCCCCTCTTTCTCTCTCTAGTTCCTTCGTGGCAGGTTTCTCCTTTCTTTCGCCCTCATTTTCGTTTTTACTTTGTTCATTCTCGTTTTTTTTCATTCCTGTCCGTCTCCTCCTTTCTTTCTTTTCCGCTGCCGACTCCTCCTCTACCTCTCCTCCACCTCCTCTTTCTCCTTCTTCTCCTTCTTCTCCTTCTCCTTCTTCTCTTTCTCCTTCTCCTTCTCCTCCTCCTCCTCCTCCTCCTCCTCCTCCTCCTCCTCCTCCTCCTCCTCCTCCTCCTCCTCCTCCTCCTCCTTGGCATCGTTACCCTAATCTAGGAAACCTTTCTCTTCTCTTCCTCCTCTTCATTCTCCTACATCCTCTCTGTCCATTTATTTTTTTCCCTATTCTTTATGATGTCTATCAGCCTAATTACCCTGTTTTTACTGCTCTCCTCCTCTACCTTTATTGTTTTGAGGGAATATGAGCAACCTGCCGGGGCGGTCGTGACGAGATGGATGATGATGGTGGTGATGAAGATTAGTGCGGGGAGATAGCGTGTATGGTAATGCTGGAACTGGGCTGGATGAAGCGATGGCAGCGGGACAGGTCCGCCTCACCTGTCCCCACCTGCGCAGCATAGCAAGGGGGGCCGTGGGACGCGCCGCGAGACAGGCTGGACGGGTCGTGGAACGTGAGGGGGAAAGCCAATGTGTATTGTGTCAATAAATTTTTTTGTTCATGTTTTTCTGATCAGTTGTCAGTCAGCGGGGACAGGCTTCCGTCTCGGCCCTCCTACACACGCTGCCTCCATAATGTAAATCTTGTGTTTATTGTTACTTCAGGGTTATGGAAACTACTGAGGATCTGAATTTGAAAGTGTATTGCAAAGATTATGAGGAACACTAACGATATGTGTAGGTTCTAAATCAACAAAAGCCTGTGAAAGTTGCTAAGATAACGACACAAAAAAATATGGTTTTACTTGTATTTTTGTATTGTATTGTAGATGCTTCTCACGAATAGCGTATTTTTGACTGAGGTTAATGGTGTTTCTGTTTAAAGTTATAAATGTGCAACAAGAAGACCGAATGAAATCATTATCTACAAAACTACTTCATTGCGAAATTGTTGGGCTCGCGTGGCGTGGCAAGACTTCTAATGAGTCTTGTGGCCTTACCTGCCTCTCACAGCATCACGTGGTTGCCAGACTCGTCTAAGTGTACATCCACAATGCTCAAAGGAAAAACGTATCGGAAGAAAAAAAAACATGCATTCATCCAACGAGGTGTGGCGGAAATGCTGACAACTCTCAGGACTCAGCATGTTTTTCAGCATCTCAGCGTCAGCGGCTGAGCGATGGCTGCACGTGCTCGTCAGAGTAACATGAACTTTTATCTGTTTTAAGACTGGCAACGTTGTAGGTTGTGGGTGAGGGAGGGGGAGAGTGAGGAGACAGGTACTCACACAAGCCTCTACCGCCGCCTCGACAGTGGGTAGCAGCCAGGTAGCCTTGGGCTGCCAGCTAATTGGCAGCGAGATTTTTTTTTTAACATTGCCTCCTGGGCATAGAAGAATCTTATCTCAAGGCAAAAGGAAGAGAAGCAAGAAAGAAAAGAAGAACGTAGATAGGTATACGTCTTTATATCTTTCAATATTTTACATTCACTTAAGTACTCGTATGTCTCCATTCACGCTAAGGCCCCTGTTCACTTGACAGTGAATAGGTACGGAATGCAAACCAGGGGTTGTGACCTTGCAAGCCGGCAGTCCTGGCGAGACTCCCTAACTCAGCGTTGAGAGAGAGAGAGAGAGAGAGAGAGAGAGAGAGAGAGAGAGAGAGAGAGAGAGAGAGAGAGAGAGAGAGAGAGAGAGAGAGAGAGAGAGAGAGAGAGAGAGAGAGAGAGAGAGAGAGAGAGCCTTACGAAGAATTAAATTGACTAACTAAAGGAATGCAGAAATGAACCAGTGAAGGGGAATCATAAACATAAACCTTGACAGAAGCAAGGAAACATCTGCTTGACGCACCTTGAAACACATGAAAAAAGGAGTTGATGCAGTATTTCCTCCAGGTCCCACATCCGACACCCATCACTGACCTGACCAGGACCTAATAACATTGGACACTTTTGCTTCGACACGTGATAAATCCCCCAAAAAATCATAAAGAATCACTTAAAAATACATAAACTGACGTACTCATTTAAAACAAACTTACCATGTTGGCTAGCCTTTCTGAGACTCCTCAAAAAAATCCACACACGGTATTTAGAGAAAGCCCAACCTTGCCTTTACATATATAGAAACGAACCCAATTTGCTGACTTTGTCTTCCTGAGAGAACCCAAAATCTACAAACTGTACATAATTTGGAGGAAGCCCAACCTTAATTTTCCTTATAATTAATGCCAGATGTGGATGTTGTGGCTTATCTGAGTGGCCTGTCGGTTATCCTATTGATCACGGCGACCATCGGGATCAATCAGTGAATGTAAATCCCTTTTTATGTCGTCATTAACCTATTTCTCCCTGACTTGTGAGAAACTGCTGTGCCCACTGTGGTCATCCGTAACTGCGCCCCGTCACAGCCTCATTAACCAGGCAGTATTAATGACCCCACCCAAGAAGAGAGGCTGGAAAGTTTTTTTTTTTATAATCTGGAGAGAGAGAGAGAGAGAGAGAGAGAGAGAGAGAGGAGAGAGAGAGAGAGAGAGAGAGAGAGAGAGAGAGAGAGAGAGAGAGAGAGACTTAATGTTTTGATTCAGGTTATGAAGTTTTTGAGTATTCTGATTTAAAAAAAAGCAATAACTCAATTCTGATTTTGCTAACTGCATGTCTCCCCTCCTCCCGCGGCCTCGCTGCACAAGACTTTTCTTCTTTCTCTCACCCCTGTTCTGTCCACCTCTCTAATGCAAGAGTTAACTAGTATTCTCAATCATTCATCCCTTCCTCTGGTAAACTCTGGAACTCCTTGCCTGCTTCTGTATTTCCACCTTCCTATGACCTGAACTCTTTCAAGAGGAAGGTTTCAAGATACTGTTTTTTTTTTTTTTTTTTTGTACTAACTTTTCTGACTCTGTTCGGGGACTGGCACCTCCATGGATCTTTTTTTTTTTTTTCTTACAGTTTTGTTGCCCTTTGGCTGGTGCCCCTCCTACATAAAAAAAAAAATCAATAATCAGAAAGTTCCATAAGAGCTGAAAACTTTACACACACACACACACACACACACACACACACACACACACACACACACACACACACACACACACACACAGACAGACCAAGAGAGCGTATCATATTTACATAACCAACGATCGTAAACGGAGACCCGATAACTGCTCGCTTCTATTGACATCGCAGTGTGGCGGGACATTGCGGGCTAGGCTGCGGGTGGTCGGGGTGGCAAGGCAGGACCCCAGACGTGTCATAAAGGCGCCGTGTAAACGAAGGACACTGGTTTTGTTATCCGGGTGGCAAGGATGAGTTAGTGGGAATGTTTCTCGCAGGTGAGAGAGAGAGAGAGAGAGAGAGAGAGAGAGAGAGACAGAGAGAGAGAGAGAGAGAGAGAGAGAGAGAGAGAGAGAGAGTACAGGTATGAGAAAAAATAAAGAAATAGAAGGACAGTAAAGGGTGTGAGAGAGGGGAGAGAGAGAAAAAGAAGAAAGAGAGAACAGGTAAAAGAAAAGGTGTAGGAGGATGTAGCGAGAGAGGACAGTAAAGGGAAGGATAATGTATGTGAGGCATGGTACAGGAGAGGAGAAAGGAAAGTGACTGGCAGCAGGTAAAAGGAATAGATGAGATGTAAGAAGGAGTAGAACAAGACAAGGTCAGTACGAGTAGGAAGGTAAAGGATAGAAGCGAAGGAAGGTACGAAGGAGGAGAGAGAGGTTGTTAAGAATAATTTTGGGAATGAAATGATAAAACAAGGACCAGGAGAAAGAGATATGTATTAGATAGATTATATACAGAAAAAAAAAGACAAAAAGGAAATTTAAAGACTTGATGCAGGCAGAAAAATAAAGAAAGAACGAGAAAAGTAGAAATAACATTAAGAACGAACACGGTATAGAAGGAACGGGGATAAGGGAGAAGCTAAGATGGACAAGATAAGAAATAAGAGACGAGTGGTAAGGGAAGGATGACAGTCTGGGAAAGGGTAGAAAAGAGAGAGGTGAAAGAGAGATGACGGGGCGAGTAGAGAGACGGAGGGGGGAGATGGACGAAGAGAGATTAATGCAGTTTAGAGGATAAGATTGGATTTATTGCAGTGTTGCTCATCACTTCCCTTTGTGTCCTTTGAGGCGCCCCTTCTCTCTCTCTCTCTACACACACACACACACACACACACACCACACACACACTAGCACACACACACTAGCACATACACATCAATGATCATGAGTCTATCACGTGATTCTTAAGACTATGAATGAGTGAAATCTCTCTCTCTCTCTCTCTCTCTCTCTCTCTCTCTCTCTCTCTCTCTCTCTCTCTCTCTCTCTCTCTCTCTCTCTCTCTCTCTGCCTTAACAATTTTTTGCATTCAATCTTTACGTATTTGGAGGAAAACTATAATAAAAAAGCAAGGTACTCGTATCTCTAGATCTCCCAGAGGTGGTGTCCCGGGAGTCAAGGTCAGAGGCGTGACAGAAATCCACGTTTAGGTCAAGCTGTCCCACCTTTTTTTTTCTTTTTTTTTTTCTGTAAATTGGTTGGAGATCACACGTGTTTTCCTTTCATCCTAAATTTGCGACTGGGCTTAACTTGAGACCTGGGTGTTAACTTGGATCTTTGCCCTTTCACCTGGACATTCTTTCCATAAATACTGTTTTCTTCTTACATGTGCGCTACAGTCTGCTAGATAGTTATGTAGCCTAAGGAAAACAAAATCCTCTGTTTTTCTTTTTTTTATGTATCCATGCAAAAAATTTTAAGTATCTTGAATGATAAGGAAGAACATAAGGAAATAAGGGAAGCTGCTAGAAGTCATCAGGCCTACACGTGGCAGTCTCTGTATGAAAGGACGGACATAGCAGTGCAGGGTTACAGAAAAGCGGACTGTAGAGAAAAACAGACACATAAAGCACCACCAAAAATACATCACCTGCCCACGCACGCACCACGCCAAGCACAGGCCGCGCCCTCACCCTGAGAAATGTAACTCAACACCGCGCACGTGAGATGACCTGAAAAAAAAAGCGAAAATAATGGAAAAAAATAGATAAGACCTCCAGTATATTTCTGAAAAACACATATGGATGTTATCACGGCATATTTTAAAAGAAATGGACTCGTAAGATTCACGGCACGTTGCTGAGAAAATCGTTTTACAACAACGCTAAAATAAAGAAAAAGATAAATAATTGGATTTACCCTCTTATAATACATCAAGAAGAAGAAACAGGTTTTTTGGAATCCATCGGAACTCTGAGCACCTCCCTTGTACCCTTCGTTCAACACTGGTTATCAACTATCTTAATGCCGGGTGTTTATTGATCTAGTTCCCAGCGAAGCCCAGTGAGGAAGGAAGGAGGACCCGAGGCTGCTGGAAGGAGTGAGGTGAGGGTCAGCACGGCTCCCAGTCACTCCTTCAGGTAAATCCGGTCACTCCGTTATTCAGATATTCAAATTTGATCACTTATTTTTTCTCTTGTTCCTCCTACTCCTCCTGCTTTTCCTCCCACCTGATCTGTAACTCAGCCTCCCAAATCCTCCTCCTCTTCCTCCTTCTTTGTTTATCCGATAGTTTGAGGCAGTTACCGTACAGCCATGTAGGGATGAAAAGGTCCGTTGATGTTTGCCTATCCCATACAATCCTCCTTCTCCTCCTCCTCGTGCATAACAGTTCAAGCGGCAAAAATAAAGCTCATAAAGGCATGACTAAATTACCGTCCATGATGTCTTCCTTAAACGCTTCATTTCCTGTCATAACGCAAGACATAACTTTCCAAACTAGCGTTCCAGAACCACCTTTGAATGTGTGTTTGCCTCGGCTCGCATCCGTGGCTTGGCTGTTCGTGGTCTCAGTATAAGCGACATGTGGCCATTGCATTGACAGATTGTGGGAGTATTCATGAAGGTTCTTCTCAGTTGGATCTGCATTGCTTGTTCTTTTTATGACCTGCTCTAAAAATAATCACACTGCGTCGCCCCATCCAACACGTCACTGCGGAGAGGGCCTTTGATTTATTTGATTCCTTTACAGTGGGCCATAAACAGTGCCCAGAATTGCAAATAAAACTCGAGAGAGAGAGAGAGAGAGAGAGAGAGAGAGAGAGAGAGAGAGAGAGAGAGAGAGAGAGAGAGAGAGAGAGAGAGAGAGAGAGAGAGAGAGAGAGAGAGAGAGAGAGAGAGAGAGATTTGTGTGCACTAATTTGCCAGAGAACCATCCACTTTACCCTTTCCCCTCCAGGTTCTGTCACAATAAAGGATAACAAGGAGCTTCTTTGCCTTAAATCGAAGACACAGCAAATGCCTGTAATATTCACAGCAATAAGAGATGCAGGCGATGTGGCTTGTTGCAGCTTTCCTTATTTTCTTATGTTCTTACGTTCTTATGTGATGTGAAGGTCATGGTGGCGGTGTTTACTTCGAGAATCCTGCAGGGTGAATTAGTACTGCTGGCGGGGGTCGAGTGGTGGCTGTCGAGTACCTGCGGCCCGACAGCGGTGGGCCAGAGTCGGGGCTCCAGGAGGCGCAGCAGGAGGTGGGGCCACGCAGGACACCTCCACGTCCCTGAGGCACTGAACGGCACTTACCAGCGTCTTATCATCCTCCTGTCTTGCATTAATCTGTGCGTGTGTTGCATCATTATCATAGTCATTATCATAACGAGTGTCAGCAGCGCCGCTAGTTTTATGAATGGTTGGTGGTGGTAGTGGTGGTGGTGGTGGTGGTGGTGGTGGTAGTGGAGAAAAGTTGTTGCCTCGTCCTTGAGTCATGGGGTGAATATTTGTCGCCGATAAACCGTTCGGATGAATCTTTAGCGTCGCCATTAATCATCAAAATGTTTGTTCGTTCTTTTTGCAACTTGGCTTTCTCTATACTGGGAACGAGGCGCCAAGAACAGTAAAGAAATACGCAGTCAAATTAACAAAGCCGTAAAATTTACATGAAGGTCAAATATAAAAGTATCATACGCAGAAAAAAAAAGAAATGTAAAGAAAATGCAAAACTAATAATTGAATATAATTGAATATGCATAAATAGAGTGACCATTCTTTACTCTATTGTTTCTTGCAAGAGGGAAAATCTCACCGAGTACCTAATCCTCCTCTCTCCGTTTTCTTCGTATTTTATAAGCCAGACCCCCGTGACTCAGAGAGAGAAAGATCAGGGACGTTGTCTGTCGGGAGGCGTCGCTAATCCTTCAAGTAAATTTCAGGAGTGAATTAAGATCCATCCCTCCTCCCTTTATCCTGCATGTTCTTTTAACTATGAAAAAAAAAAAACACATTATAGAAAAACTCACAAGTAAAGATATATTCAACCTTCAATAAACTGTCTTTCGCTTTCTCCTTTGTACTATTGACTTTTTATTCCTACATATATATTTTTTTTACCCGAATCACATTTTTCTTTTGTATAGTTAAGTTTTACGTAACTAATTCTCATGTAGAAAACTTGCTTTGCTCATTTTACAGTCAAAGTTTCGTGTGGACGATTACTGGCCAATTAGCTTTGATTTAGAGTGACCCCTTGTATTCAGTGGCCGTAACTCACCTCCCTTCTAAGGCGGGAAGACATGTTAGGTTGTCGTCTGGTCTCATCATCCCGTTATCTCGGGTCCCAGAGTCAGATGTAATCTCTGTCAGTATTCAGCGCTGCGGTCACCCTCGGAGCAGCAGTTACGGCTTTGTGACGTCGTGAAGACCCCGCGAGGCCAAGATGAAAGGCGCGAAGGAGCAATTCACTTCTTTATTCTTTTTATTCATTTTTTTTCATAGATTCTTTGACTACAGGTGAAGTGTAATATGGCCAAGGCTACATCTCACATTTCTCACTTTTTACACCTCTGGACTCATATACCTGTGAACGCAAATCCCGCTGTATTGTAAGATCTGCGGACGACTGGGTGTATTTCAGACTTTACCCCACAGATTGGAACGACAGCCTTTGTGCTCTCCGCTCCCAGAATCGAAATTTATGAACGGATGCTGCCGATGCACTGTAAAGATACGCTATCTGGTTTGAATCTCCGGGTTTTTGTAAGGGACAGAGAGAAGTGTTGGTTACCTTACCTGCGAGGGACGACCCGACCACACGGACCCGCTCGCCCACCACACCATGCCACGCCTCACTCTGACCGTGACTGACTGCCTGATCTGGAGATGAGTCTAGATCTGAAAAAAAGAAGAAGAAAAATTAATCGACATTCTTTGATTCAGTTCGATCATATAAAAGTGATAAGGGGTAATAAGAATTGTGAAGTAAAATATAACAAATAGGACAGCAAGTTTAATGCAGTATTTTCTTTATAAAGGAAAAGATAAGAAAAACACGGATTTTAAGTGGGGAAGATTATAATTGAATGTTATCCTCAGTGACGCAACGTTTCTCAGCATATACATTTTATTTCTCCTTTGTGTGTGTGTGTGTGTGTGTGTGTGTGTGTGTGTGTGTGTGTGTGTGTGTGTGTGTGTGTATCTTTTTATTTTATTTTATTTTATTAATTAATTTATCTTTTATTCTGTGTGTGTGTAAAAATAACATTGCCAGGACTCGTCTCGTGATGCACACAACTGGCAGGGACCCTCGAGGCTTCACGGAGAGCATGATGTTACCTGTGGAAAACCTGCCATTGCGGAGGGTGCATATTCAGTGGTAATGATAGTGTTGTGGTTAGGTAGGGAGAGAGAGAGAGAGAGAGAGAGAGAGAGAGAGAGAGAGAGAGAGAGAGAGAGAGAGAGAGAGAGGAGAGAGAAGAGAGAGAGAGAGAGAGAGAGAGAGAGAGAGGAGGGTGAAGGAATATATTATGATTATGAAGGTCTAAGTGACGGTGATGAGTGAGGGCGGGCAGGGAGGCGTGAACAAGAAACGTAGATAATGATGGATGAAGATACACACCGATAACACACACACAGACACACCTACATATCAAGCATCTTCACTCCCTCACCACTCAGCCATCCATCATGTCTGAAGTTATGCGGCGAATTTCTTTCCTTCCTCGCTTGGACGAACTAATCACAAAAAGCCAGCACATCCCGATCCCCCCCCCGAGCCTCGTCTCCAGACCCTGAAAGACTCCTACCTGTGCACATTCCTGAAGCATATTGATCATCATTCGCGTGGCAGTAGTTACGCCTTTATTCATAATTATACTTGGCAGTGATAAATGCAGTCGTTCTGGTATTTAATGTGGCAGTCAACTATGCTCTCTAATGGCCCATGTATTAAGAGTCCTTTATCGTTTATGACTCTCCTCATGTTTCATAGTCTTGTGGTGGAAGCTTGAGTTATTGCGAAAGACAGCAGTGGTAGGTAGATGAGTGCTGGAGTAGCTCAAAGCTTTCAGTCTGTGTTGGTTTTGCGTTGGCCTGTTACGTCATCTGGTTATTTTAGTGAAGTCATAGTCATAGCAGTCAAAGGATTATGTTCATGTGTCAAAGATCACTTGATATGAATTTCTCCATACATCGGCAAATGGAAGAGTAAATAAAAAACAAATCTGGTATTTACGATAAAAACGTTAGGATATGAGACATTTGTCACCAACCCATTAAATACTACAGACAGCTTACAAACAAAATGGAGTCGCTTGTTAATTAATCATAATAAAATAAATAAGATGTAAATGTGTTGCATGAGTGACTAGATGATTTGTAGTCCCTTAATAACGAAAAGCACAATCCTTTTAACATGACGGAACGCTGCAAAGACATCTAAAACAATAAAATCGATGCCGGGGTATTTATGGAGTTAGTATGTTTATAATGGTATAATTATTCGTAAACATCATATATTAGAAGTTTGAATCCTTGTAATATTTAGAGTGTGTCCTCTCATGTTTAAGTCTCTTAGTTTCTTTGGCTTCTTCCAAGATACATGCTATCACGGAGTAAGTTTCTCACTCTATATTTTTGCGAGTGAATCTGTAACGCCTGTTGATATCACGCCTTCTTTGAAATTGACAAATTAACGTTTTGTCATCAAATCGTATTGGTTTGATATTTACACACACACACACACACACACACACACACACACACACACACACACACACACACACACACACACACACACATTTTATCCCTCCAAAAACACCCAGTCCCTCACATAACACATTATAATAACTCACTTAGCATACAACGACCAGCATCTTTAACCTCCTGAATAACAGCACGACACCGCCAGACATCATAACCAGTGAAGAACTCATCAGTACGCGAGCATAGTCACCTCATGGGCTGCGTGCATTTCAAACAACTGCCACAGAGAAGCCATAAGGGGAGAGTAGCAGACGTAGAGTTAGTACAAACGGCGTTCACTTTCCCCGGAGAGAAACTTGTACTGCCTGTGTGTGTGTGTGTGTGTGTGTGTGTGTGTGTGTGTGTGTGTGTGTGTGTGTGTGTGTGTGTGTGTGTAGGAAGGGGGATGTGCACGAGGGTGAGAGATCATCACCTAAGGGCACGCACAACCTTCAGAGGCTGGTAGAAGCGTGACGGCAAGGTGGTCATATAATTGCAGAATAAATCCGGGAACTCCAGCAAATTACCACTAAAGCTGCGAGGGAAGGTCAGGGAGAGAGAGAGAGAGAGAGAGAGAGAGAGAGAGAGAGAGAGAGAGAGAGAGAGAGAGAGAGAGAGAGAGAGAGAGAGAGAGAGAGGTTGGGGGTGAGAATGGCAGATAGACAGAAAGAAGGGAAGGAACAACGAAGGGAAATGGACAGATATAAACACATAAATCAATGGACAGACAGAAATTCAGAGAGAGAGAGAGAGAGAGAGAGAGAGAGAGAGAGAGAGAGAGAGAGAGAGAGAGAGAGAGAGAGAGAGAGACGAAAAGGAGAAAAACAAAAACACGTCTGAGGCGAGGCGTGGGACGGACAGGGAGGAGGAGGGCAGCAGGAGCAAGGCAGCTGAGTCCCGTTGGTGTTGTGCCTCGGGTGGACGACAAAAGAAGTGAGCCACAACCTGCCGGTGCTGGTGGCCCGGTGACCTCTACGGCCGCCGCCCACCACACTTGTCCTTGAAGACGCGTGCGTTTGACCAATCAGGTGGCGGCTCGCACCCACCACCAACCAATCAGGTTTTCGTATGCTTCTTCCTCCAGCTGGACCACCTGGCTCTTCTCTGGGCCAATGGGACTCTCTGCCAGCCACTCAGGCACCAAGACCAAACCCGTGTATTCATTGTCTAGACATTTGTTTTTCTCCAGAATACTGATCATATGTTCTTCTCTTTCGAACTAATTCTTGAAGTTAACTTTTAAACGCGATATAATTTTGATGCCTTGCAATTTTATATATATTACGTTCCTCAGAATCTTAGGAGGCTTGGTTGGAATTTTTTTTTTCTGGTGTGTAAATTCGACGCTTTTACACAATTCTGCGAAAATGTTCTGCTCATCATTCATCTTCTTGATGTAGGTATCAGCTGAAGGTGTAACTTGTGCACCTCTGTCCTCGCCGCATTCACCTGCGCGGCGGACACGGCGTCGGGGCGGCGGGGCGACGGGGGTGTGCGGCGCCTGCTGAGTCTCCCTTTATCAGTTTCTCACCGTCTGTACACGGCCTTGTCCCCCCGCTGCCCCCCACTGTGCTGCTTTCAGTGGGGTACCGGTCCCCCGCTCCTCCACCACCGCCACCGCCATCATCACCACTGCACCTCAGCACCATCATCACCAGCATCAATGCACCCATCAACCCATCACCGCCGCCACATCACCATTTACATATTTATAAACGTGCATTCTTCGAGTGGATGAGAGGACTAGAATATTATACATTTCACCATCAACGTCGTTCCTTTCAATTGCAACCTCCTTTTCACAGATAAAAAAAATTCTCTCTCTCTCTCTCTCTCTCTCTCTCTCTCTCTCTCTCTCTCTCTCTCTCTCTCTCTCTCTCTCTCTCTCTCTCTCTCTCTCTCTCTCTCTCTCTCTCTCTCTCTCTCTCTCTCTCTCTCTCTCTCTCTCTCGCGTGTGTGTGTGTGTGTGTGTGTGTGTGTGTGTGTGTGTGTGTGTGTGTGTGTGTGTCTGTCTGTCTGTCTGTCTGTCTGCCTGTCTACACGCACGGATGATTGAGTATGCGCCAGTGCTCGCAAGTTATGTATCAGATGAGGAACAGTACAAGCATGAGAAGCTTCATTCCTAAAGAGACATACTGTATCGTGTCTTGAGGCGGAGTGACAGACATACAAACTGACAAAACACACACACACACACACACACACACACACACAAGCAGACTACTTTAGATGAATACAAATTTTTTCACACACACACACGTACACACACGACGGTCTAAACAAACCAGCAAGCCAGCCCTCCTTCATGCCTTGACGGCGCACGACATCAAACAATTAAGATCCTGTATCTGTGTCTTTAGGCAGAGGAACGTGCACTCGATGATAGTTGAGATGATTTTTAAGGGTCATACACAACTCAAAGCTTATTTCAGCCTCCTAATAACAATCTTCGGTGGAGGAAATGATGGCAGAGAGAGAGAGAGAGAGAGAGAGAGAGAGAGAGAGAGAGAGAGAGAGAGAGAGAGAGAGAGAGAGAGAGAGAGAGAGAGACCGGTTTCCTTCAGTAACCACATCCTCGGAAAGCCCCAAGTAGAGATAAGAGAGAAGCATCACCGCCACTCCCTCTGTCCTCTTGCCTCTCTTCCTTCACTGCAAACGAGACAGTGAATGCGTGCGTTGTTTAAACATTTATGCACCAAGAGCCATTAATACTTGATTTATGTGAGTGCAGAGGCGTTTGCTGCTTGACCGACAACCAAATGAAAAACAGCTGTGTGGAGGTGAAAGTAAGAAAGTGAGAGGATTTGTAAAGGAAAGTTGTATTCTTGCAGGTTGTTCTTATGCCTTTTCTATTTTTTATTTCTTTTTTTTTTGTTTTGCCCATTTTATAGATGAATTAAAGTGATTAAGATAAACAAATGAATACATATATATATATAGAGTGATAGATGAATGTGTGAAAGATTACCAGTTACGAAAATAGATTAACAGGTAGATGTATATTTCAGTAGATGAATAGATACATAAATGAAAAAAAATAGTTTTATCGATAGATGAATCGGATAACTGGATGGTTAAATATTAATAGACATCTAGAAAAAGACATAAACTGATAAATGGACATATAAGTAAATAGACAGACACATATATAAACAGACATAAGTGAATATAAAGATAGATAAATAGGTAGATAGATAAAATACAGCTAGATAGATAAATTGATGGGTGAATGGACAAAGAGAGAGAGAGAGAGAGAGAGAGAGAGAGAGAGAGAGAGAGAGAGAGAGAGAGAGAGAGAGAGAGAGAGAGAGAGAGAGAGAGAGAGAGAGAGAGAGAGAGAGAGATGCCATTCCTGCGAAGACTGCCATTACCAACCTGCCCAGGGTGTTGGCTGCTCTGGGCGTGGTGCCGCGGTGTGCAGCTGAATGTCCCTGGGCGTTGATGGAGAAGGGATTCACAGGTGCCTTCTTTCCTTCATTCATTTTCTTTTTTTTTCTCTCTTTCTCTATTCTTTTGCTTTCTTATGTTTTCTATGTTTCTTTGTCTTGTTTTCTTTTCTCCATTTGTTAAAGTAATTTTCTTTTGGTCTTTCATTTTTTCAGTTTTTTCTTACTGTGTCAATTTGCCTCATTAGTTGTCTGTTTCTGCTCTCTCTCTCTCTCTCTCTCTCTCTCTCTCTCTCTCTCTCTCTCTCTCTCTCTCTCTCTCTCTCTCTCTCTCTCTCTCTCTCTCTCTCTCTCTCTCTCTCTCATGAAGTTCGTCATTTTCACATTCAAGGTCCTCCCTCAGGTTATGACATGGAATACGTGATGGCCGGGCCGAGGTCATGTTGCAGGTGTCGTCAGGGGTCGCCTCCTTGACCTGTACTTTTCTTCCATTTGTATGAAGGGAGTTAGTTGGATGCGCGACGGCGTGTCTCCATTTCCATCTCCAAGCGTATGGGTCTGATTGGAGAAGCGTTCCCTTGTACAGTGGCCGTAAAAATACAATTGAGAAAGCTGTACCTTAACATAGTAAGCCTGAGTGATGAAAACGCAAAACTGTGTGCATGTGTGTGTGTAGGTTAGAGTTTTTTTATACGTATCCGGCAGGAAGAGATGAAGACCAAAGAGATGTATGGATGCAGTGAAAGTGGATGCAAGTAAGGAGTGTGACGGGAAGGCGCAGAAGACCAAGTGTATTGGCGAAGAATGAACTAATATGGTCACCCCTAATGAGGGCAGCAGAAAGCAAAATGATTAACGCTTTTCTTATGCTGGCGAAACAGTTTATAAGTTCTCTTTATTGTTTATTTTTTATGCATTTCTTACACCAAGTTAGAATTTTCCCATAGATACTACATGATGATGCGTAGCTGAGTTCGAGGTAGGGTGGGGGGCAGGAAGGGATGCCAGTCAGGGGGATGGTAGGTAAGTGTTAAAATGTGTTATGTGAGGTACGCATAGTGATAAATCTTGCGTTCAGGGAAGGAGTTATTGTTATGTTTGTTGAAGTGTTATTGGTGTTTTATTTATTTTATTTATTTATTTTTTTTTTGGTGTACATTATTATTTTGCATTATTATTTTGGCTTTCCGTTTTTTTTCCTTTTTCTTTTTTTCTTTTTTCTTCTTACCTTCTAATTTTTCTTTCCTTCTTTTCTCTCTTCTTTTCTTATTCTTTCTTCTCTTCTCTTCTCTTCTCTCCTCTCCTCTCCTCTCCTCTCCTCTCCTCTCCTCTCCTCTCCTCTCTTCTCCTCTCTTCTCCTCTTCTCTTCTCTTCTTATTCTTTCTTTCTTCTTCAAGTGTCGGGCTGTAGCATTGGTAAATTGGAAAGGTAACACAATTTCTTGTTCACTTATTTTAATATCTAAACCTTACTCAGCCACTACTCGAAATAATAACGTCAGCTTGACATCAATACGTCTGGCCATACGAATAAATGTCACTCGTGCCAATGGTGATAATGTTCCTTCTAGGCTGAATATGTCTCCATAATTGCTATAGTGACGAAGTCTGAGGTTGTAATCAGCGACGAAGATTTTATCCTCCCATTTACAGACATTACGCAGATTAGATCTCGCATTTTAATCTCATCAATTATATTTTAAAACTGTAATCAGCGTAACTTAAATGGTTAAAAGCGCTTCGAGTGAGACGCGTGTTAGACCACCTTGGTTCCCTTGCACAGTACTACATAATAACACAGTAGAACACAATGAAATCTTTTAAAGTTCGATACAATTCTTCAGATAAAATATATCGTGCCGGTTATTAAAATGCGGTAAGCAGTGCATTGTTATAAGCCTAATTAGATTTCAATAAGTGTGATTCACTATTTACATCGGAAAGATTAATGACACTGCTTGCATTCCAGAGAGTTATCACTGGTCGTAATCTGCCTGATGCAAGCATTTGGCAAGAGTGGAGGAAGGATGTGGCTGTGCTGGGGTACGGGCTGCCTCTTAGGGCCCAGTGATTGCAGTCCAGGGTAGTTATTATGTTGAAATGTGTGGAAATGTTTTTGTCTCTGTGTTTCGTTTTCGTTCGTCTGATTATCTTTGTTAATCTGGTTTTATTTATTTATTTATTTATTTATTTATTTATTTATTTATTTTTTGTGCGTGTGGTTGTCTCTCTCTCTCTCTCTCTCTCTCTCTCTCTCTCTCTCTCTCTCTCTCTCTCTCTCTCTCTCTCTCTCTCTCTCTCTCTCTCTCTCTCTCTCTCTCTCTCTCTGCCTGACCGTCACGTCTCAATTACCTCATCCACTTTCCCTTAACACCTGACGACACAACTGTTCTTCGGAGTCACTCTTGTTTCTACTCTCCTACAGCCATTGAGGCAACACGTGTGGACATCATCATCGACGCTCTGGTGGAATCTAAAGAAAGTATTGGAAGGAACAGGTATTAGCATTCTCGGGTTAGCGTATTTGCGGTAGGGTAGGAAGAGGAGGCCGCAGGGAGGGGAAGCAGGAATATATTTGTGCATAAACCACTCGTGGAGCAAAATCATGAAGGATAATTGTAGATGTGTCTGTCCTAAATTAAGACCATGACTGCTTCCAAGGTCTTAGTCGGTATTATATATGTATTTTTTTCTTTATGTAGTTAGTGTAAATCTGAATACTTCCACCACCAAGGGCACGGAAGTAACGTTTTAAAGGTATGTTCGTATGTTGTACTGTATATACTTAAAAATAAATAAAACGATGACCAGTAGTGATGATACTCGGATAACCCCAACTTGTCAAAGGAAATAAATACATGATGAGCGAAATATGTGTCTACTGAAAGCATGTTAATGATGCAAAATACCCTAAGAAAATTATATAACTATTAAAATAAAGTAGAAAGATATTAAATTTGCCTTCATAATTTTCCCGCCAGAGTGATATATGCTTATGTGGCTTTGTTTCATGTTGTATGTCTCTCTAGCTAGTAATGCATACTACTCTAAAAAAAAAAAAAAAAAAGTTACATGACCACTGAAATAAAGAAAAGAGAGATTAAGTTCACCTTCATAATTTTCACGCCAGAATAATACACGTCTCCGTGGTTTAATTTCATCCAGTATCCGTCAGGAGGCAGCGACGCGGTGGGTTCATGCTGGTAGCGATGGCTTAGCTGTGGGTGGTGTGTGCTATACTATGTCGCGGGCCGCAGCTTGGGCACCCAGGCGTAGCACCGTCACCCCGGCAGCAGCACGCCTCACTGCCCCCGCCCCGCCACACACTCAGGAAGAAGTACCACCTTTCTTTACAGTGTGCAACCAGAGACGCTCCCAACACTCGCACCGCTGGGATTGTGGTCGTGTTCCTTCGTCAAGTCGTGCGGTGTATATGCCGCCTGGGTGGTGCCGAGGTGTTTAGGGCGCACTGTCACGACTCAGTCTCGTAAAAAAAAAAAAAAAAGAACTTTGTGTGTCAGGTAAACGTGGTAAATGTCAGGCTACCGGAGTGCACGTGCCACTCATCTAGCCTCTGTTACTCCTTGTTGTGAGAATTCTTCCTCCTCTCCTGTGGCATTACCTTAACACTCGCCCTGCATACCGCATCTTCCACGCGACTCATCCTTGCATCCTCCTTCGCATGCCATCCACACATAACCTTTCCACACTGCTTTGTATCGTGTCATTAATTTCGCTCTTAAGTTCTTTCCTCCCCTCTTGTGACCTTACCTCATCAACATTAGCCCTGCATGCTGGCCCTTCCACGCGACTCATCCATGCATTCTCCTTAGCACGCCATCCACACATAACCTTTCCACAGTACTTTGTATTTTGTCAGTAAGTAATTTCACTCCTATATCGAGTATACTTTGAAAGAAAGGTGGGTAGGATCCGTAGATTAAGCCCAACCAGCTAGCGTATCCAGCAGTTCAACAGCGCCTGAGCTTCACGGGGCAGGGAAAAATGATGAGTGACAGATCAATAAATGAGGGAGAAAATCTTGAATTAATCCTGCGTGCAACGTCTTGATGTTATTGATTTATGTGCTAAAATTTCCCCAAAAAACTCAATAAAATTAGTGATTTACATGCAGGTGTGTGTCAAAATTCTTGCCTGACTGCTTTGCTACTTGATGAAGACACGATTGGCGCGTCGAGTCCCTGCCATCAGCCCTCTGCAAATACTCGTAGACCAAGCACCTGCCTCGAACTGGCGCCTGACTGATGTGTCGAGCGTGTACGAGTGTTTACTGCAGCGTGATGAGGTGTGTGTGTGTGTGTGTGTGTGTGTGTGTGTGTGTGTGTGTGTGTGTGTGTGTGTGTGTGTGTGTGTGTCTCAGATAGTCATTTCGCAATATATCTACTCACACTATATAACATAAAACATTTTCTCTCTCTCTCTCTCTCTCTCTCTCTCTCTCTCTCTCTCTCTCTCTCTCTCTCTCTCTCTCTCTCTCTCTCTCTCTCTCTCTCTCTCTCTCTCTCTCTCTCTCTCTCTCTCTCTCTCTCTCTCTCTCTCTCTCTCTCTCTCTCTCTCTCTCTCTCTCTCTCTCTCTCTCTCTCTCTCTCTCTCTCTCTCTCCTAAGGTCATTTGCTTGCAATAAGGGACCCCTCACTTATTTGTATGTAGTATATAACTCTGGTCTCCCCTTCCATCCCAGCTCCTCACTCCATCAGCCTCTCGTTTGCCTGTCGCTATAATCCCCGTCATGTGTTCAACCAGCTCATCCTCCACCTCAGTCACCTTAAGTAATTTTCCCTCCACTTCTCCTTCCACTCCTCCACACTGCTCTTCTAACTCATTTCGTCGTGTGCCTCGTTCAAGGGGAACCTGTTTGCTCAATTTTCTTATCACAGAAGTTTAGTAGATGTAGGAGGAGTAAGAGATGGTGGTGGTTTGCTATCAAGTACGCTTCCTATCTCTGTGTTTGAGTCATGCAGGGACTGAAGGAATTAGGAAATATTTTATACAATATGCATATTCATATACATTTCAGATTTCACACATGTCTCCGTAACTTTTATACAGCTGAAGGGAACACACACACACACACACACACACACACACACACACACACACACAGAATTTGAAGTCCTGAGGTAAAGAAAAAAAAAAAAAAGATGCCCTGTGGCAGCTGGGTACGGAAGGAGAGGGGGTGGTAAGGCGACTGGCCGGACAGGATGGCAATTATAGGGGTGCCCTGCCTGCCTGTGGGGTCGAGGGCTGGGTGAAGGGAGGGGCGGGAGGGTGACAGAGAGGTGAGAAAATACCCCTTGGGAATGGCTATAATAAAAAGTGCATTGCGAAGGAGGGAAGGACGAGTGGGCGGCACGGAGACATGAATAAAACTGATAGATTGGTGTGAAGAAAGGGCGAGAAAGAAAAATAAGCTTCATGATCGATGGTGGAAAAAAGAGGAAGGAAGGAATCTGAAGGTGAACTGTGTTTGTGTGTGTGTGTGTGTGTGTGTGTGTGTGTGTGTGTGTGTGTGTGTGTGTGTGTGTGTGTGCAGAGAGAGAGAGAGAGAGAGAGAGAGAGAGAGAGAGAGAGAGAGAGAGAGAGAGAGAGAGAGAGAGAGAGAGAGAGAGAGAGAGAGAGAGAGAGAGAGAGAGAGAGAAGGTGGGTGGGAAAGGTAATCAAGAACATAGATTTGTGGGACAAGAAATAACGAAAGACAAAAAAAAAAAAAAGAAGAATGAAATATAGATCACGAGCTAGGGAGAAATTACGAAACCAGAAGCATGTGGAAAGAAAATAAGGGAGAACAGACGAAGAAAATTAAAAGAGAATAAGGAAAATACGGGAGTAGATCAAAGAAAAGGAGGAAGCTCTGGTAAAGAAGTATAAGAAATAAGAGGATATGGAGGAAAACGAAGAGGGTGGCTGTAAAATGAGAATGGAGGAGAATAGATGATAGAAAATAAGTAAAGGAGGAATATATACATATAGGAGAATGAAGAAGGAGGAGGGAAAACGAAGAAAATGGCAATAAAAATGAGATTGAGGGTGTAAAGGTGATAGAAAAAAGATGGAGGAGTACCCAAAAGAAGAGGAAAAGGAAGAGGAAGAGAAGGAAATGTAGGAGGAGGAAGAGAGGGAGGGGCAAAGGAAGAGGATAGCAGTAAAAATGAAAATAAGGATGAATACTTAGGTGATAGAAAAAAAGTGATGGAGGAGGGGTATTTATAGGAGGTGGAGGATGAGGAAGAGAAAGAGGAGGAGGAGAAGGAGGAGGAGAAGGACAACAGCTCGGAGGCAGCTAGGGGAAGAAGGAAAGGACGTGCCGTGAATCTGAATGGAACACTGGTGGCTGGCTTGGACGTCTCATGAATCTGAAGGCTGCAATGAGGAGCGGCGTTATCGATACCCATCGCCACGGAGAGCGAGAAAAATAAGAATTGGGAGAGGCAGAACCCGCCATTTAAGATCGACTACACAGAACAAGGATGGCAGCTCCTCCTCCTTCTCCTCCTCCTCTCTGCAATCAGCTTAGGTATCTCACACGTCAAAAAAGCGAAAAATGGCTGAAGGCAAAGTCCAAGGTATAATCGATGGGAATTTGCACTAAGTATATACGAAAAAAAAAAAGAACGACTGAATTATGTACCAGTAGCACACATTGGCTCGCCTCACTTCACTTCTTCTGTCTAGATATTGGAGTGAACGGTGATGTACTAGTGTTGTGGTAATGTATGATAGAGTGTCAGTTATAGAAGTAGTAGTAGTAGTAGTAGTAGTAGTAGTAGTAGTGAATTTGGTGATGGGAGTTGTAACAGGGGGAAGTAAATGAGGCTGGAAATATACGGACGTGTGTATAAGGGCTGAGACGGTGAGAGTGGATGTAAGAGTAAGGTTACGAGGGAAGTTATGGGTTTATTACAGCAGAGGAAACTGGAAGAACTGGGTGGCGGTGGATGTCTGGCTCGTTGGACAACTCAGATTAGGACATGGCTCAGCTTACCGGGAAGGATAAGGGATATTTTAGTTAGGACTTAGGAAGGTGTTAGGGTATATGAGAGAGAGAGAGAGAGAGAGAGAGAGAGAGAGAGAGAGAGAGAGAGAGAGAGAGAGAGAGAGAGAGAGAGAGAGAGAGAGAGAGAGAGAGAGAGAGAGAGCTGGAAGTGAATGGAAATGACTGAATATGAGACTACTTAAGGTAATGGGGCTCAGAGGGCCAAGTTAGGACTAAATTTATTGATGATATGGATGAGAAAGTAGAGGTAAGTGTGCATAACAGTGTGGCCTGGGTGGGATGCTGCGGGGAGCGTGTGGGTGGGTGTTAAGGGACAGGAGTGTTAGACTAAGGGAGGGAGTGGGCTCAGGAGTGAGAATAGGTGAGGATGTGGGATGTGCAAGAGAGAGAGAGAGAGAGAGAGAGAGAGAGAGAGAGAGAGAGAGAGAGAGAGAGAGAGAGAGAGTCGGATTATCATGGAGATGTGGGATATGAGGATGTGGTGGGAGGGGATGAGAGGGAAGGGAAGAGGAGGGGAGGGCAGGGTAGGGCAGGGGCCGGGAAGGACAGGTGCGGCGCCAGGTTAGGGAGCGGGATCTGCCGGGACTCCAGAAGGGGCTGCCGGGTGGCGGGAAGCAGGTGCATCAGTCAAGGCTGGAAGGAGCCGCGGTCGGCTAAGCAACAAACATT
>NC_087177.1:10559308-10584308 GCF_035594125.1 Scylla paramamosain
CGATTTTTTCTTTTTTTTCTCTCTTTTTCTTTTTTAAGGAAAGATTAGCGTGCGGTCTGGTTTCTTTCTTCTGGCAATGTATTTTCGATAGTTTTTATTCTTCGTTCTGTTTTCATTAACGTGTGTGCTCGTAAAACTTCCAATTATTTTTTTTATTTCAGTATTATAAGTGGAAATTATTGTTTACATTTAATTTTTCGGCTATACTTCATGGTTTCAATAGTTTCTTTTATTTACTTATTTATTTATTTATCTATGTATTTATTTTTATTTCATGTGGGTTTAGGTATGGAAGTTGTGCAAGTAAAGGTTATGCTATGGTATCAGGTAACCCGTACTATCCCCCAGGGCACATCGCTTTCTTTAATAACCAAACACGTGCCTCTCTCCTCTCCCAGCGATTTCTTCCACCAACCCTCATCTTGTTTTCCCCACTCACACAACCCTTTCCACCCTCCCAAACCCTTCCAGTCCTAGCCCATCCAGTCCATCCACCCCTTTCCGCCTCACCCATCCCATCCCTAACATCCTTCCCCCACTCACCCTGCTCTTCACAACTCTAACCGCCCTGCTAATTACGCATCGCCATCCTAGGAACGACCGACATCGTAAATAAAGCCGCGCATAGCTAACAGGCAGCTCACTTAACGCATTATCTTGGAGGCCTGAGTGCCGCTACCACACGCAGCTTCCCGAGTGCTTGTGTCCCTCCAGTGGTAATTGTCCCCGCGGAACCCCTTATCCCGGCGCCGGTAATGACACGGCAGGCGCTCATAACAGCCTCGCCGCCGTGTAATCTGTGGTAACCTCACTCCATTTGTAACGAGAAAGCTGTCGGGGCTTGAAACACCTTCCTCGCCTCTCTCGTCCCGTCCCGTCCAGTAACACCGCTGATCCTCCCGTGACGGCCCGATGCGTCACGCCTACTACAGTCCCGCGCCGCGACCTGCACTTGTGGCCGCCCGTAATTGAGTTGGAGGGGGAATAGGGGAGTAGGTGTGCTTGATATGTACCGTCGTAAATTTCCTATGATAGTTCACGGTTGCTGGTACAGTGATGGTTAGTGCGGAGGGGGAAGGCGATGCAGGGTCTAGTACTGTGGTCTTATCTTTCCGTCCCTCTTCCTGCCACCCGTGAGACTGCTTGTATATGGACAGTGATGTGCCTCATGCTGCTGGTTATACGTAATGTTATCCCGCTATGATTACCCGTATCCCAATGCCTCCCAGCGTCACATGCCAGGACGTTTCCGCTCCGCAAGGTATATTCGGTCTCTCTAGCCACGATATAACGTCCGCTGTAAATGATGAAGTAGGTTAGGAAGAGTGCAGTCGCCCCATTTTTTCTACAAGCGAGAGAATCAATGATAAATTTGCGTGAGTTAATCATAGCGCTGGATGGTGTCGCTTCAGGGGACGCCGGAAAAGGTCTATACATCATGCTGGTGACACTGATATGAATCTTGCAGAAGTAGCCATAAGGAAAACATGTACGAAACACTTCCTTCGCCTTACGTGAGGGAGAGTACGTCTGGGTGTCACTTATTAGCATTGTAACCTCTTCTTGTAAACCTTCTACTACTTAATTTTTATAGAACTGTGACGTTAGTTTTTTTTCTTTTTTTCTCCTTGTGTTTTAAATAACTCAGTTTAACCCTTTCACTGCTGGACAATTATCACCATAAATTTTTAGGCACTTACTCTTGTACTTTACAATTCTCTAGCCTGGAGTAGACAAAATTATCCTCTTCTCTCTCTTATATCCTGTCCTCTGAAAATTAAACAAGGAACACCATAGCAGTAGAGGAGCTAAGCATAATTCCTAGCCTCTCATTACTGGCCAAGGCAACACAAGGCCGAGTATCAGGTTCATCCTCTTAGCTTCCTTCTCAGACCCCATTATCTCTCCCTCCCACCACGCTCTCTGATGCTGCGTCGCTCATTGCAAAGATTTATAGATACCTGGGTGTATTTTCCTACTCAGCGGGGTTCACGACCAAGCTTCTACCTGCGTCTGCTGAGAGGGATTACGTCGTCTTTGTCAGTAATCCCTTAGAGTGTGTGATTGTGACTCGGTGGGTGTAATCGCTGTTAATAGAAGTGTGTGAGCTGAATGCGTGTGTGCGTGTGTTCATGGGATATTTTGTTTTTGTGGTTTTGAAATAATGGTGTCTTTTTATTTAACTTCGTTTTAATTTGGTAGCATAGTGAGTTAAGTATTTAATAAATGTTCTTGTTTATGTGTGTGTGTGTGTGTGTGTGTGTGCTTTTGATATCCGTTACCGGTTAAGATGGCTGAGTTGCTGCTGCAGTTCAGTGATTGAGCAGGCAGTTGTGGTCCAGTTATAACAATTATCTTGATGTGTGTAAGTAGAGGGATCAGCGTGTGTAGTGGTAGTGGTGGTGGTGGTGACGGCACTCAGGTGGGTAGTGGATGAGTTTTGTTTCAATTGTGGTTGTGGTATTGATGGTGGTGGTGATTGTGGTTGTAGTGGTGTTGAGTTGATTAATTTTCGTATTGTTTTAGTCTCTTATTTGAACGAACAACCCTTTCTCTTCTCATTCCTCAACACACACCACAAAACACACACACACACACACACACACACACACACACACACACACACACACACACACACACACACACACACACACACACACACACACACACACACACACACACACACACACACACACACACACACACACACACACACATCAACCACATTTCTCCAGATAAAAACCACTATTTCACATCCGCCATAAATCCATTGACAAAGCCTTCCATCAATGATCAAGATAGCCTGGTCTCCGCCGCTCAAGTACCCGCTAAACATGATTACCTAGAAGAACTGCGCTCCCGTGTGCCCCGCAAGGCCGCCACATGCCATCCATCCTCACCGTGATCAAGATGTGTTTGATTTACGGGTCGGGTGGACAGGGTTCCTGCGCATAGATCATAGTGGTTCATGTACTAACTGCTCTTGTGTTTGGAAGGATACTGGTATCTACTAGTCGTGTACTTGGGAGGATACTGAAGAACTGTTAGCAGTGTTTAATTTTCCTGTTATCTCAGAGGAACAAAGGAACACAAATGGAGAACAAATGGAAGGGAGACTTGGGTAGACTTGTTGACACTCACTATGCTGTTTGCGATATGATGATCTAAAGTAAGAGGTGCAAGATATTAGCGATGTTCAGTCCTGCTATTATATCTGACGCCCATAAGAACACAAAGAAAGAATGAACATGAGGCAGACTTGAGTAAGCTTGATACTGACTATACTGTTTGTGGATTGCCATTAAACAAGAGATTTAAGACATTAAAGGCAAAGAATACTCCATACCTATTTCATTATGTTATAGCTGGATTATTAGGTACTCTAAAAGCATATTGAAAAAGTTATTCGTGCATGGTTAACTGCAATACCCTCTCCTCATGAATGATATTGTGATAGTGTTAGAAGTTAAGTGTTGGGTCTCTGAGGTCTGTGTCAGGTTTTGCTGGTTCATAGCAGGTTCACGTGTCCGCTTCGTGTGTTGCAGGAACCTTAAACACCTCTGAACAGGAAACATGAACTCCATTAAGGGACTGGTGATAATGTGGTGAAACTACTATATACTACATTCCTATTTTCATGGAGAGAAATAACAGAAATTAGAAACGGAAGACACCAACTTGAATAAACCTGAATGCAACTTGAATAAACCTGAATAAAACTAAATACCTCAACACAAGAAACATGAACTGCTGGAAGGGAACGATTATAATGTGATAAAACTACAATTTTCTTGTGTTTATGGAGAGAAAAACAGAAATTGCTCCTAGGAAAACACAGATACTTGTAAAACTTGTTGTCGGCACAATAATCTTGGCCGCCTTGAGTCCCCAGCAGCCTCGTGGTCGTGTCGGGGTTGACGGGCCTGTCATTTCCCCGTCACTCGTCTCGCCACCCGTAGACTCCCTCAAGGCGGTGACGTGTCTCCGTGTTCTTTGACCAGAAACCTGACCATTAGAAGTCCACAGCATTGATTTTTTGTGAAGCTCTTGTGTCTCGCAGGAGGAAAAAGGACCCATGAAAGACTGATGTTAGGCGACATCCATGTAATTCCTTTTTTTTTTTTTTTTCCCTTCAAATAAAAGTAACAGCATTTTATCCATTCACACGCCGCAGGAACCTTGACCACGTGGGTAGCTTCGGTTCCTTGAGACGTCGCCACCTCATCCAGTGCGTGTCCGACTGAGGGGAGGCGGTGACAGGCTTTCATTAGGTGCTCTTTGACCCAATGCCGTTGTGGAGACGAGGAGAAAAAAGGGAAGAAAAAAAAAACATGAATAAATCAGAAGTGTGTCAGTGGCCATCATTGGCTCCAGGAACTTGCGTATTTAGCTCAGCCTCAGCCAGCGACCACGCCCGCGACAGGTGGTTCATTAGGATTTCATGGCGTGCACCTTCCCTCCCTTCCTCCCTCCCTCCCTCTTTTTGTGCTCCCATCCTCGGCATCCTTTTCTTTCTATACATACTCCTGTTTTGCATTGTTATTTTTTCCCCCTCTTCTTCCCTTGTTATTCTCCTCTCTATCACTTTTTTTCCCTCTCCCCCTCTGTTTCTTCCTATACATCCTTCTATTTTACACTGTCTTCCTGTTTTTTTTTTTTTCTTTCTCTCGGCTGGATACCTCGACTCCATGCTTTCCATCCCTTCTCTTCTACTTTTATTTCTTCCTTCTGTTTTACATTCTCATCCTTTGTACTCATGATCCCTCTTCTCTTTCCCATTCCTCATTCATCCTCCTCTCCCTTTCCCCCTTTTTCTCCCACATATCTCCCTATTTTGCATATTCGTCCCCTTTTTCTCCCTCCTACTATTCACCTTCCCATCTCCCCATTCCCTCCTCCTCCCCCTACCTCCTCTCCACTCGTTAATCCTCTCATGCTCTCATGCTCCGCGGGTTGCAAATTAAGGTTCAGCGGGGCAGCAAATCCCCAACTTTCGAACCTAACTTCCCATGCACGATTACACCTCCCCGCTGCATCCCCGTGTGAACAATATTGGCTCAACCCAGTTTTTTTATGCTTGTTTTTCCCTCCCTCTGAGCGCCCTCCGGTGACGCGAGGTTACTGTGGAGGTAGATTAGTGCACTGCTGTTTTGCCTCGTCTGGTGAGGTACCGTAAATTTGTCTTAGCTCATTGGATCGGTGATATCAGGTCATTAACTTGTCTCAGCGGGGAGGCAAGCCTTGGGGTAGTTACTCAGTTTAATTTCTCTCCTCCTTGTTCTCCTGTTGATGCTTCTACTTTTACTTTTACTACTCGTCTTCGTCTTTCTTTATTGTCCCTTTTCTTTCTGTTGTTTTTTTTTTAAGGGTGAGCAACAGTTTTTTTGTTTTTTCTTCCTTGTTTTGTTGTTGTCATTGTTCTTCTTGTTCTTGTTCTTTTTCTTCTTCTTTTTCCTAATTTTCGTTCCCCTCCTCCTCCTCCTCCTCCTCCTCCTCCTCCTCCTCCTCCTCTTCCTCTTCCTTTTCCTCCTCCTCCTCCTCCTCCTCCATGCACTCTCCCCTAGTGCAGTGTAGGTTCTCGCGAGCACTGAGGCGCGACGTGGGTGTTATTCCTCCACAGTTCCGGTTATCTCTCCCTTTTTGCTCTATTTTTTTGGGAGCACTGGCTGGTTACCTTACGTTTAGGGAGATTATACGTGTGAAGTAAAGTGAGAGAGAGAGAGAGAGAGAGAGAGAGAGAGAGAGAGAGAGAGAGAGAGAGAGAGAGAGAGAGAGAGATTCACACCCTCATAATTAACTAGTGAGTGCAGACAAACACTAGTGTCTAGCCTAACTTCTCTTTCATCATTAGCACACATCTCCCAGCCGGTACAGGTGTCGGGGCTCCAATAAGCGTGTTCGTACCCTTCCTGAACATTCCACCTGCACCATCCTGCCCCTTTACCCTCCCTCCATCTCTCCCTCTCTCCCTCCCTTCATTCCTTCAACTCAACTCCACCAGAAAAAAGAAGGAAAAGAAAAACTTGAAATTCACTCATTACTCTACATTCCATTTCTTCTGTGTGGTGTTTCTTCAACTAAATTCTTTCTTTTTTTTTTCATTTCGGTTTTGCAGCGGAATGGAAACCTGTTCTTAGTTAATTTAATTTACTCATGATTCTCTCTCGGCGTCTTGTGATTTTTAATTGTTTCCTAATGCTTTTAATTTTTTTTTCCTGAAGTTAATTCTTTATTGCATATCTTGTTTAATCTTTTAATGAATTCTTGTGCTCTCTTGCTCTCTTGTGCAACCAGTTTCCTGTTTTCCATCCGCCTTGTTTTAAGAGAAAGGCACATTTCTTCCAATATTTCCTTGTGAAGCTAATTCGTCCATTGCATGTCGTTTCTTTCCTACATTTCTGAATAATTTCTTTCCCTTTTCCTTTATCATTTTAAAACTCCTACAATATGCTGTAAAGAGAGAACAAATTTCCTTTCCTATGATGAAGAACATGTTTCCTTCACAAATGACTTTCGTGCTTTCCTTTGCAACCCGTCCTCTATTATAAACTCCTACTATTCTTTTCTTAAGAGTTCATTTGTATCTCGGTTGAAAGAAAAAAAAATACATCGGTAATTATAAGACCAATGGAATTCAAGACGAGCTGCAGAGAAAGATGTCCCGGTGTCCCCTGAACCAGTTACACACTGCGGACTGGTCTCTCAGCGTTGCCCAGACAGCGTAACATGTTCGGTGCTCAGTACACGAAGGACGAAACTATTCCTTTCTCCTCGGATGATCAGAAAGCCTTGTTCTCCGCTAAGCGTGCACTGGACTTCGCCTGCAGGGAGTGTAAGGATCCGAGGAACTCCCAGACAGGCGTGATGATTACACTGTCCGCAGAAATCATATGTTCTCTGACTTTTGGTACTTGGAAAAAATGCGAAAGATTTGCTTGTGTTTTGATGTTGCGTGTCGACAAGATTACTGTTATTATCCTCAACTATTGATGCGTCTTTACTTAACTGTGAACAAAAACCTCTACTGGCTCAGGCGAGCAAGTGCCTGACGTCTTAATGCAGTGTGTTCAGCAGACACACGCGAAGTTACGTGGTTGTGCAATGGAAAGTGGTAAAGATATATACATTTATTTATTTTTTTATGTAGGAGGGCTACTGACCAAAGGCAACAAAAAAAAAAGAAGAAAACAGTGAATAAAAGACCCACTAGGATGCCACTCCCAAAAGAAAATAGTTGAAAAGAATATACTAAATCAGAAGGAGCTTCATTGTCATCATGATGCTTACATGATTTGCAGTGCATTAGCTAATTAAGTCATGTTGCTTCTATTTGTAATTATGTAAGGGCATTTTTCTGTACCTCTTCATTCTCGTCGCATCACAAACTAAAAGCGAAGTAAAATCATCACATTTTCTTGACGCTTATGTGTTTTGTTACATTATTAATTTTATTCATTGTTGCTCCATTCTGAGTGCGGCTTCTCAATTCTTATTCTACCCCAATTTTATTACACCACAAGCTAAAAGGAAAAGAAAATCACTGCATCTAAAACTGACTCATATTTTTTTTTCAATATAATATCTAATTAGATGAAGTGTTGGCCCATTTTAAATGAAGCTTGTTTTTTTCTTTACTTCTTTCATTATCTTTCCACTAAAGGGTGAGAAAGATAAAACCGTCAGATCTAACCCATCCGCAGAACTTATTCATTATATGATCAACAGCTGTTGCTCTATATCGTACTAGACATTTCCTCACATTAATTGGACCGCAGACTAAGAAAATAAAAGCAAAATAAAATAAAACATTACCCAGTCGCGAACTCTACTCATTATTTAATGAACAAGTATTGCCTTACGTTAGATTCGACATTTCCTCCTTTTTTTTTTTTTAATTAAACCATAGACTTGAAAAAATCTAATATAACCCAGCCGCAAAATTTATTGTTTAGTTAACAAATGTCCCCCTCCACTAAATCATACATTTTTTTCACTTATTTTCATTACAATTGGACAGCAGATATGATAAATAATCAAGCTTATACCAGCTTACGCATTTGTAGACAGCTTCTCCCTATAATACTTTAGACATGTCCTGACTTTTTTTTTTTTCATTTTAATTGTACCACAGACTTACAAATAAAAAAAGAGAAAAGAAAATCATCGCCAGCATTATTTAACAGGTTCAGATATTTTCTCACATTTTCTTTTCATTTTAACTGCATCAAATATTTATATATGGGAAAAAAAAAAACTATCATCAAAATCTAACCCGTCTTCGGACGTTACTCGCTCGTAAAATAATTGGCTGGACGGGAGAGCGTCGCCAGGAGAGCCAGGAGAGAATTTCATGTACAATAAGTGCGTAACCCAAATTGTTCTCCTCGCCGGCCGCTAATTGTGTGTTGAAGCTGAAATGCCTTAAAATGTCAGGCAGGCAGCTGATCCCACCGCATTCCGCCACCGCCCGATATTTGTGAGTCTGAGTAAATAGTTGTGGTGCCGAGAATGTTAAGGCTCTCCTTTACGATTCAGGCGTGGAGGGCCAGGGAGACAGTTATTGGAGAGAGAGAGAGAGAGAGAGAGAGAGAGAGAGAGAGAGAGAGAGAGAGAGAGAGAGAGAGAGAGAGAGAGAGAGAGGAGAGAGAGAGAGAGAGAGAGAGTGTGTGTGTGTGTGTGTGAATTTATGGGCCTAAAGCCAGTGTTTAATATATTATAGAGATCTAGTTGTTGTTGGTCTAAATTTTAATAGTAAATATTTTCAACTATATAATGAAGCATTCAGACATGTATAATATGGATTTTTTATTTATTTATTTATTTATTTTTTTTTTGTAAATGCTCATTAATGATATATGGACAAATAAATTTGTAGAAATAGAAAAAAAATAAGTAATGTTATTCTATCATTACCAAAAACATAAATTACTCTGTGGAATGTGCAATGTAATTTCGCCCTCTTCGCTTCGTTAATACAGGAAATACCGTAAACCATTCAGGAAAGAGTCACGAGGCGGATACATTCTTCCAGCATTATTACAGAGGAAAGGATGCCTTAATGAAACGAACACTGTTATGAAAATGCAACGTACCATAATGTATATATTGTTAAGATGGTAATAACCGAGGGTAGCATTAAAACTATGACGCGGTTTGCCCGGTTATCTAATTTCTGTCTCTCTCTCTCTCTCTCTCTCTCTCTCTCTCTCTCTCTCTCTCTCTCTCTCTCTCTCTCTCTCTCTCTCTCTCTCTCTCTCTCTCTCTCTCTCACACATTCTTCGTCACCTCATTCTGTCTCATTCCCTCCTTCCCAACCATCCTTCCTCTATCTTCCCCTCACTCCCTCACTCCCCAAGGGCTCACCTAGGTGCCGCACAAGCCGCCAAGTGGACTGTGGCCCGTACACTGCATCGCACCACCAGTTAATGTATTCAGGTGTTGATACGTGCTGGCCCCACTTGTCCCATTGAATTTCCGATACACCCATTGGAGCGCCGACATGTGGCGGTAATCTGATGGCGAAATAATTAGCAAGACACTAATTACGACGTCCTGATGCAGCGGCGGGGGTGTTCTAGCCTCCGTAGATATATCGGAGAGGATTTAAGATTATGCAAATTGGTGATCTCGTATCTAAACAGGCGCGCACCATACTCAGAAAAAAGTTTGGTGCGCATATGGACAGTGAGGGGCAGTAAAGTCCACGGATGATTCGTTTTTAAGGGTAAGGGAGGAGCAGGAAGCCAAGGTGATCTGCATTCCCTCGATCAATTGGAAGGAGTCTATCTGAGGCATCTCGACAAGAAATACGAGATCGCCTCCTCCTCCTCCTCCTCTTTCTCCGCCTCCTCCTTTTGTCCTTCCTTCTCTCCGTCTTCATATAGGTAGTGGATTTTTGTCCCTCCTCGCTACGTCACTTTCTCATGCCAGTGTCTTCCTTTTGTTGTGCTTCGTGAGTTGATGTGTTGAAGTGTAACATTCCAGACGGTTGTTCGCTATAACTTTTTATGTGTATTCCTTCAACACATGCATTTTTTTTTTTTTCTTAATTCGCCCACGCCACCAGCTCATACCTTTGTTATCCTTGTATGGTGTTTTGTATGTTAGAGTTACTTGATGTGTGTTCTTTTCATTTATTATTTTATTCGATGTAGTTTTGTCCGCCCACTCCTTTCCTGTACGAGTATTCTGTTTCGTATGTTCCATTTGTTGCAGTGTCGCATTCTATAGCTACCTGCATTCACAATCTCCACATTCTTCCTCTTATAGATACTTGGCATTCTTTCCTATTACGTAATTCATCAAAGTAACGCCCTTGTGCCGAGTCCCGCCGTGGCCTTACCAATCCCATGCGCTGCGGTAATGATGATGGAGACCCGAAATGATGCATGCAAATATTGATGATTGGCAAACACGCGGAGGGCGGTTGTGCTCCTCGTGTTACGTCCCAGTGAGTGAAGAACCGCAGATTCCTCGTACCCGCCTTACTGACGCACTCCTGAGAGTCTGGAGCCTTGTCCTTATGGGGAGGACGAGTGTTGTGAGGCAGGACGTGATGGACAGGAGCAGGTAGGCGCTGGAGGTGGCGGTGCGTCGGTAGCTCAGTTGAATCTCACCTCGATACCCAGTACAAGGAGGAGGTTTTGCGTGGCTCACCTGGGAATGTGAGCCAATGAGGAGGAGAAAAGCTGCCGCGATCAGAAGACGCGACGACGCGACACATGCAAGAAGCCGACAATTACGAACGATGACGAAAGGACAGCACCCAAGATGAATTGGTGATGTTGCCACGGTTTCTTATTTTTATTTCTTATACGGCAAGGAGATTTGTAGCACGTTCAGGTAGCAGTGGCATGCACGGCAGGAACCTGACACTCCTAACCTACAGCACGGTGCATGAGTGAGATGGTAAGGTTGTGTGTGTGTGTGTGTGTGTGTGTGTGTGTGTGTGTGTGTGTGTGTGTGTGTGTGTGTGTGTGTGTGTGTGTGTGTGTGTGTGTGTGTGACTTTCTGCTCTTAAGTATGTAGTATATCAAAGTCGATATTGTTCGTATCATATTACCATAAAGACATTAGTCTCTCAGAAGAGGAATGCATATAATTATTGCTTTGATTTATGTTTATTCATATATGTGATTATTTGTTCACTCATTCACTGGTTGATTGATTCATTGATTCATTGATTCTTTCTTTGTCATTCATTCATTTACTCACCCATTCACTCATTCATTAAGTTATATAAAAACCGAAAATTTTGGGCAATTCCTAGAGCATGCTGTGAACTAACAAAGTATAATTATATTCCTATCCTCTTGTTCCTCTTTGGGAGCAATACTGTGAGCGGGCTTTTTCATATTTTTTTCTTTCCTTTCATTTCTGTGTCCTTGACTGGGCTCCATGACACGGTAAAAAATGCAATTATGTGTACATTCACAGAGTCCTGGTCATTGAAGCCTAAAAGATGCCGACAACTAGCGTTGAACAAACGCGAGAGAGAGGCACGAGGAGCTCTCCTTACGGTGGCCAGGGTTCAAAAGCCCCTTGAGGCCCTGGACGCGGGTCAAAGGGACGCTCTTCACTGTTGTAAAATATCGTTCCTCTTCTATAAGGTAAAAGAGGCACGCTGGTCCCCGAGCTGAGAAATTCCCAGTTTATATCAGTGAGCGTTACATCGTTCCTCTCTCTCCAGCCCCGAGAGGAGAGCCAGGCAAGGTGACATGGAACAAACACTCTTATCTGCCCGGTGCGGAAGATCTGATGTCGCCCCGCCGCCCTTTAGGATGCTGAGACTGCAGCGTCATGTATTAGATTCGGCGGAGGGCGTCCCGTGAATACCAATGGGCGGGAGTAAACACTGGCCTCGATAAGAGAGGGAGTTTGGCACTTCAATGAGAACAACATCCTCACCATACCCGCGCCTGCCCGTCTGGAAGGTGTGTGTGTGTGTGTGTGTGTGTGTGTGTGTGTCTGTGTGTGTGTGTGTGTGTGTGTGTGTGTGTGTGTGTTTCTTGTCCTATCTTTATTTGTCTTTTATTTTAATATCTTAATTTTAGTTAATCTCGTTTTCTGTAATTTATTGTTGCTTTTATTATTATTATTATTATTATTATTATTATTATTATTATTATTATTATTATTATTATTATTACATAATTATTGCTATTGTCATCATTGTATTAATTATAATTACAATAGCTGTGGGGGTGATGATGGTAGCAGCAGCAGCAGTAGTAGTAGTAGTAGTAGTAGTAGTAGTAGTAGTAGTAGTAGTAGTAGTAGTAGTAGTAGTAGTAGTAGTAGTACCAGTAGCAGCAGCAGCAGGAGCAGCAGCAGCAGCAGCAGCAGCAGCAGCAGCAGCAGCAGCAGCAGCAGCAGCAGCAGCACGAATAGCAGCAGTAGCAACAACAGCAACAGCAGTTGGTGTCTTGTTATTATCACCGTCCTCCTCCTCCTCCTCCTCCTCCTCCTTTTCATCCTCCTCTTCCTCCTCCTCCTCCTCCTCCTCCTCCTCCTCCTCCTCCTCCTCCTCCTCCTCTTCCTCCTCCTCCTCCTCCTCCATGAATTCACCGTGTATTTCTGAATGGGTACTTTCTACAAGGATTAGAGAAGACTTAATATTATTCTCTACCCATGTACCTGCAGCTTAGTTAATGCAACAGTCAATCAGATATTTACCAATGTTTTTAACTGAGAATTTCTCAAAAAGCTGAGAAATAATCTTGATTTACAAACAAACAAAAGGACAGAAGAGCTAACGGGGGAAGGGCTAAAGTTTTTAATGTCGAGGGTATAGTGCGAGTAATCATCGCATAATTGGCTCTCTAGTGGATGTTGATGAGTTTCGAGCACCATGATGCGACCTGTCTAATTTGAAATGTTAATGTCCAGCGCGGGGTTTGTGAGCTTATTTGTTGAATGATTCCTTTATAGCTTGACTGGCGCCGAGATGTCATATGACGCCACACGGAACTTTAGAGTTAAAATGATGTTAAAAAAAAAAAAAAATGTTAACTAATCATAACCTGAAACTGAAAATATAATTGCAGTTTAAAAATGTATTATCTTGCATCTTATGGAAATAACATTGAATAAAATTTGAATAATACAAAGTTAAATCATGATAAAAAAAAAAAAAACAAGAACCTGTAAGTGAGATGGGACTGCTGAAGAGTACAATTGGCACCATGTCTGAACTTGGCATCACTAAACTTTATTAGCGGGGCATTGTGCCACCAGCTGTAAGAAAGACAGGAGAACACACGAGAAAGAGAAAACCGTTTGGTACAGGTAGGTTACTTACGGGTGCCTTAAATGAAGGACCGACATGTGTGAGACTGCGGAAAAAAAAAAAAAAACTGTACCAGAGAAGCGTGTCTGCTCAACTATAGGATATCTCCTTCCATGGAAGTACAGGTCTGGGTGACAAAAAAAAAAGATCCCTTATCCAAAAAAAAGTGCATGTTGTGTGTTTTGGTTACAGAGACGCGAGAGTTCTCCCATCGACTGAGTAGATGCTAACTTGATGTGACACTTAGCAATCTCGAGGCGCTGTGAAGGACGCGATATGGAAAAGTCATCCACATAGGATGCGCAGGTGCTGTCACTGAGAAGACTGCCTGCGTTGTTATTGACGGCCAGGCCAAACAAGGTGGCGCTGAGGACGCTTCCTTATGAAAAGGGACTAAGGAGGAAAGTACTTACCGTGCCTCTGAAGGTGGGACAGGACGGCGGCCTTGGCTGGGAGGGGACTGACCATCCCCCTCATGTAGGAAATTGTCACGTGGTGGTTCTTTTACTTACGCTTGATGAATACTCATGACACGAGTACTCACTCCGGGACTCGGGATGGCATCGTGGCGGTAGGGGCAGATCACCAGCAGCAGGAGAGAGAGAGAGAAGGAACAGTGTCCGGAATGATTTTGACTTCATCTTTGCGATGAAATAAAGATAGATGAACCGCCTCAGTGAACCACAGTTTTGAGGGACATCTATGGGGTGATCTGAGGGAAGACCACCAAAAGGACCCCAGCAGGCGGCTACCACTACTGTCAGCAGCCTGTCCTTGGCGCTGACCTCACACTGTGTTTGTGGCCGCCACCGTCCCGCCCTTGAATGATGACTGGCTCCTGAAGGGTTGGTTAACCGTGGCAGGGGACTTAGAAACGTGTTGATTGCCACCTTCCCTAGAACTCACATTTTTTTTCTCCATCTTTATTCTTACCAGTCGTAAAAAAAAAAAAAAAAAAGAAAAGAAAGAAGAATCGTCAATTTGTCAGGGCTTTTTTTCGTAAAACAAGGGTCTTGTTCCTAAATAAGGAAATGAATGTGTTCTGTGAATCAGTTGGAAATTGAGACATTACCTAAGAGGAAAGACAGGGAGTCATAAAACTGTAAGACGACTGTGGCCCCTCGTCAACAGGCGGCGGCGAGGCCTGCCTGATGGACACTGCTGATAGCAGGGTTTCACGGCAGCCTCAACCCTCGAGGAGCGACCCACGTACCGTCGCCTTCTCGACCACCGACTCAGCGAGTCAGGCAAGTAATAAATCTTTGTTCTTTATGACCAGGGACACGTGGTACGCCGATGCTTGCTAATGGTGAGTCTTGAATACAGAGAAGATAATGGATCTCGCATACATCAAGCGTCCTCCATGGTCAACGTCCCGCAGGGACGACACGAAATTTCAACCCGAGTCAAGAGACAGAGTCGATGGGCAGAAAGCATAGCACGGTGAGCCTTGCGTTTTATGCCGCTGAGGAAGCAAAGTGTGTTTGGGTGCATTTTGTAATCATAAACAAGGCGAACCAGCCGAGATAGTTCAAATATTTCATTGAGGAGTCAACTCTCCAAGGAATGAGCGAAGAAATGAACTCAGAATAATTTTTTGGCATTGCAACATTGAGTTCACATCCTTGTAAGGGAGAGGTCGTGAAACGTTGTCTAGATAAACAAGCAAGACCACCCCTGCTGTGCTTCAGTTACGCCCCAAAATTGGACTTTGAATGTAAATATTAATGATCAAGAAGTACTTGGCTCGCGAGACACGGGCACGAGGTCCAGTTTATGTGGACACCAATCTTCGTGGAAATAATTAAAGCAGAGTGGCGGTGAGATCAGACGATTGTTAATAGAATATTGGAGATAGAAAAGCTGGCAGGGAATGGCGCGAGGACGGAGTGGCTTGTTCCTGATAAGGAGGCAGACTAAGCCACTTCTGCAAGCCTGCCTCCCCACCACCGTCACCACCCTCACCACCCAGCCTTCTGAATCCTTTCCAAGCACCGTTCCGTCTCAGTTACAGATCATACGTGAGGTTTTGGCTACCACAGAAAAAGCAGGATGTTATTTCTCTTTTCCTTTTTTATTTGCCTGTTTTATATAATTTTGAAGATACCATTGAAGATACTGTAGGAAAATATCGTCATGATCATTCCTTGTAAGGTTGTTTTTAATTTACCCCGCGATGGCTTAATGAACGTTGCCTTCCCACTGAGGCAGATTGTATCACTAGCAGTGTGGGGGCTCATCTTTGGCGGAGGTTCAAGGTTAACATAAACAAATAAATACACTGGTGCTGACTCGTTATTTATAGCTCAAGATGCTTTAGTGGAGGAGTTGTTTACAGTGGTGCATTATTTGCTTTGGATTTGTATATTGCTGCTTTGTATTTGACAATGTATTGTATCGCAACCATTATTTATTTGTTTATTTATTTATTTATTTGTTTATTTTCTCAGGCAAGAAGACCTGCCAAGGACACAAAAAATAGAAAAAAAATCAGCACTTTTGCCGCTTTCTATAAAATAAATTAATAAATAAGTAAATAAATAAACTGTACAGAGAACACCGAATCCTAAAGAGGTAGGTAATAAAACTGGCAAAATACGACTTCTTTGAATAATAAATAAATTAATTAATAAATAAGTAGGGAAGACAACACAGAATCTCTTTATTCGTATTATATTAGTCAAAGCGCACCGAAAGACATTTATTAGCGAGCCACGTGGTGATGGTGGTTCCCGAACACTTTAATATATTTCTTTCAGATGCAATCCGTGGCGAATATTCTTATATTCTTGTGTCCAACACGTGGAAGATGAGCTGATGTTCTCTCTCTCTCTCTCTCTCTCTCTCTCTCTCTCTCTCTCTCTCTCTCTCTCTCTCTCTCTCTCTCTCTCTCTCTCTCTCTCTCTCTCTCTCTCTCTCTCTCTCCCCCCCTTGCCCCTTCACTCTCACTTTCTTTCACCGATCATACCAGTCATGGAGATTTCAATACCTCCATGATACCAATGCCTACAAACTTATGAAAAGAATAAAAAAACGCATAAATGACCAAGTTTACTCCCATCAGTATCTGTAATTCATCAATAGGTAATGAGAGAGAGAGAGAGAGAGAGAGAGAGAGAGAGAGAGAGAGAGAGAGAGAGAGAGAGAGAGAGAGAGAGAGAGAGAGAGAGAGAGAGAGAGAGATAAGAATACCTCATTAAAAGATTAAATATAGAATTCGATAATGGAGTTAACTATTACCACTAATCTTCCCTCAGCCACAAGACACACAAGACACACGTGTTTGAATAGGGCACGGCGTGCTATCATCTTCCCGCGTGTCCTCGCCCCACCGGCGGGTCTCCGGGTCAGGACTGGAGGCAGCTGCTAGTTTGGGGCGGTTGTGGTGCAGCTGGTCCCGTGTCCCCAACTTCCCCAGACCCCCACCACACACGCTCTCTCTCTCTCTCTCTCTCTCTCTCTCTCTCTCTCTCTCTCTCTCTCTCTCTCTCTCTCTCTCTCTCTCTCTCTCACACACACACACACACACACACACACACACACACTGCATATCAACTTCCCAGCACTCACACTTACCTTCATTCATAAGACCTCATCTTACAGAGCCATTAATTGCGTTCATTTCCACCCCACCAGGTCTTGAGTGCAGCACTGAGCTAAGGCGATCACCTCTCCCCTCTTCAGACCCTCCAAGCATCGCAGTGGTCCAGCCTCCCTCCTCCTCACCTCATGTCTCCTCTCTTCTCCTCCGTCGTCGCTGCCAAGATGAAGAGACGCCCCAGCTGTGAGGTAACGTGCGTGATGGAAGTACAGTTTCCCCCGACCCTCTACTTTTCTTATTAGCTATCTTTCCGATCTTGAAAAGGAAGAATAGAGGAAAAGTATCATGCGCGCGATCTCTGAATGACGTGCATGCAATGGGGTGGGTGTGGGTGGGTTGGTGGTTGGGTGGATGGATTGGTGGGTGGGTGGATGGGTGGGTGGGAGTTTGTGGGTTCGACCGGTCTGTCTCGAAACGTTACTCAGATCCAGCGGGAGAGGTCATGCACTGTCAGATCGGTCACCTCTTCTTCCTCCTCCTCCTCCTCCTTCTCCTCCTGCTGCTGCTCTTTTTCCTCCAGCTGCTCAGACTTTCTTTTTCTGCTGTAACTATGTAGTGTTTTTCTTTCTTTTCCTTTCTTCACACGAATACCTACAACTTGTTCTCTGGTCATGTAATTTCTGTAATAATGTTTCGTATTGCATCTAAACACCGTCCTGAAATTTTATAATATACGTATATGTTTTTATTTGTTTTGGTAGGATGTCGTGTCCAGTGAAGCATTTTTTTTTCTTTATTTACGTTGAATTACTCAACAGACATCATTGTTATTTTAATCAATTTTCGCTTTGTCTCTCCTGAAAGTATAAATTCGTGCCTGTTCTCCACAGACACTTATGACCTTGTTTATTGGACGCTTGATTTATCTAAACTCTTTAGTTTGTAGCTGTGAGAATTAATTGTATTGTATTACATAGATAAAGTCATTCTGTTGTTCCTTCCTCCACTTCACATTAATAATAATACAACAACGAGATCAGGACACGAAGAAGAGGAAGAAGGAAAATAAATAAGTCCGGGAAATGTGTTGGTTGTTCATACAAGATTGTCATAAACAGGCGAACGAACAAAAAGTGACCTCGTACTCACCTGGGAGCATCTCTGGCGACCACAAAGTGTCTAGACGAGCAAGCAAGTGGTTAATTATCTAGTCCTTCCTTCACGATCAGCCAAGGACTCGGGTTTGCTTCCCACGGCGGGACTATCATCGCACCCCAGAACCTTAGCGCAACCCGACGGACCGGTTGTGTGTGTGTGTGTGTGTGTGTGTGTGTGTGCGCGGCTCCATCGAACCCGTCGCGGCGCCGATGTGCCTCTTACCTGGCGAGCGTTAACTTTCCCGTCGTGACAATTACAGGCTGGTGAGAAAGAAAAAAAGAAAATAAATAATAATAATAAAAAAAAAGGGGGAGGAAAAGTCGGTGTGTCTGTCTACTCACATGTAAGCAAATAATGTGATAGAGAGAGAGAGAGAGAGAGAGAGAGAGAGAGAGAGAGAGAGAGAGAGAGAGAGAGAGAGAGAGAGAGAGAGGGGTTGCATGTGAATGTGTATGTGTTTGGGTGGGAGGGATGGGAGTGCATTGCGTGCGCTCCCATGCAAATAAGTAAACGCGCGCGCACACACACACACACACACACACACACACACACACACACACACACACACAGAGAGAGAGAGAGAGAGAGAGAGAGAGAGAGAGAGAGAGAGAGAGAGAGAGAGAGAGAGAGAGAGAGAGAGAGAGAGAGAGAGAGAGAGAGAGAGAGAGAGAGAGAGAGAGAGAGAGCAGCAGCAGCAGCAGCAGCAGCAGCAGCAGCAGCAAAGTAAGAAAACAAGAGGACAACACAGTACATTCCTGGTCGCGTTCCCCTCGGGCAGATCTGCTTGTGCAAGAACCTGCCGCGCGGGGCAGAGGGTGTCTGGAGGAGGGGGATGAAAAATTGGCCGGCGGATTCTTGTGATCAGCGGAGGGCGGTGCAAGGCTGACGGTGGCCGCGCCCTTGACCACCATCGTGCGGGGGGAGAGGGGTGAAGGGACGAGGAGGGACTACTGACATGCATTCGTTATGTTAAATGGAAATGTAGTAATGGTAATGAATTGGTATGAAAGTAAAGATTAAGACTTCAGGGAAATGTGGTGATTTTAGAATCTCTGCCAAGAAAAGCTAGATAAAATTGGTGTAATTGATACGTATGAGTGTGTAACTTAGAATGTGAGACGTTGAAAATTGAGTAATAAGATTAAAATTTTTAACTGTGTGTGTGTGTGTGTGTGTGTGTGTGTGTGTGTGTGTGTGTGTGTGTGTGTGTGTGTGTGTGTGTTTGACATACTTCATAAAAAAAAAAAACATGGTAAAGAAAACTGTCAGCAGAAAATTGAGAATGTTAAGATTAGAGATCAAACCTCACAAATTTCTCTGAAGCTGAGATGTTAATGACTCTACCAGTCAGGTGAGCTTGTTTACCTGGATTCTGCTTGTCATTAAGAATGCCCGCGATGTTTTGACATTGTGGAGTGGTAATCACATGTACCTGTTATCTTTCGCTCCAGGGAAACCAACCGAGAAATATAAAATGTATCGAAAGCTATTGCACGCATAAGCTACACAACATTCTTTTTTTTTTTTTTATAGAGAAGTGAACGCGTTTGTAGAAGTTTTATAGGAGGAGGAGGGCCAGGAGGAGGAAGAGCAGGAGGAGGAGGAGGAGGAGAACGTGTTTGTAGAAATTTAAAAAGACGAGAAGGTGAAAGAGGAGTAGTAGGAGGCAGAGGAGGAGGAGGAGGAGGAGGTGGAGAAGGTACTAGTTCGATGCATGATGAGAAGACTCAAAACGCCCCTTGTACGCACCGCCCCTCGCAGTCCCGCCCGCCCTAATTTCAATGCACAGAATACATAAAATTTCGCACATTTCTCCTCGTGTTTGAATCTATATCGCCTCACAACTCATGTATTAATTCACTGTATGCACTGCGGCGAGACAAATTGCACTCAAGCTTATCTAAAACGAAAGGTCTGCTCGGTCTTTACGCCTCAATATTGTCAGTGAATGTCGACCTCAAAAACTGGACCAGACGTGAAGTAAAAGACGTATATACAAATCCAAATTCCCCTGGGTTGTAAATCGCTGGATGCTTTTGAGTTACGATGGGCAACCTTCAATGCCTTATCCTCCCTGTGCTCCTTTTCTCCTTGCTCTCTTTTTTGTTTCTTATTCCCTCCCTCCCTCGTCTCTCTCTCTCTCTCTCTCTCTCTCTCTCTCTCTCTCTCTCTCTCTCTCTCTCTCTCTCTCTCTCTCTCTCTCTCTTCTCACGCTCTCGTTGTCTGGTTTCTTATCCTTTTGCTTCTTATTTACTCCCCTAGTCCCCTTTTTTTCTCTATTCCCTCTCTTCTTTTCACTCTCTCCTCCTCAGTTCCTTATTTTCTTGATCTTTTCTCCTTATCTTTTTGTTTCTTATTCCCTCCCTCCCTCTCTCCCTCCCTCCCTCCTTCCTGTTTCCTCTCTTCTCTCTCTCTCTCCTCACTATTTTCTTATGATCTGGGTATTTTCTCTTGGTTCTTGTTTTCGTTTCTTATTATCAACTTTTATCTGCTTCTCTATCTCCCTCTTTCTCTCTTTCCCTCTTTCTTTTTCCTCTCATACCTCTTTATCTTCTCCCTCCTTCTGTCCTAGATCTCTTTTAATTTACTTTTTCTTTCTCTTCTCTCATTTTCCATTCACATTCTTTATCCTCTATCCAATTCCCCTAATTTTCTTTTTCTTCTGCTCTTCCACTTTCTTCTTCCTCTCTTTCTCTAACTCCCTTATCTCTTCAGTTCCCTCCATTCTTTCTTTTCTCACTCTTTTCAGCTCCGTATCCTCGCCGTTTCTTATTCCCACCTTCCCTTCTCCCTTCCTGCCCCTCCAACCTTCCCTTCTCCCTTCCTGCCCCTCCAACCTTCCCTACCCTTCTCCCACACCTTAGACTTAATACTTCAGTACTCCACACCCTGTCTCTCCCAGCATCCTTACCTTCCCTCCTCCCTCACTCTCCGTCACACATCCTTACCTTATCCCCCCCACAGACACACCCACCCTTTACCTTCAGGGCATCTCTACACGTAGCCACGCCCTTCATGTCCTCGATCGTGTTCAGAGGGCGGGACGGGAAGGGAGCGGGAAGCAGAATTACAACCAAGGAAACGTTTTAATTACCAACATTTTACATCACTATATGGAGCGGTGACTTGTCCTCAGGCGCCCGCAACCACCACCAGCACCACGGGAGGCCCTTAAAGAAAAAAATAATGGAATGGAAAAGGAGATTCAGGTTGGTCAGTCCAGGGCAGTGCGGCGAACCACAAAGCCCCGTAATACCTGATTTTGAAGCTTCGAATGCACGACAAACCTCGCTAATTGAGCTCCCGACCCGCTGACTTACGGCCTGGGAATCTGGTTTGGATATTATTTTTTCTCGTAAATCAAAAAGTAATTGCGAAGATAAAAGCTGATCGTAATCTGGTTCGGTTTAGTTTAGTTACCGGGAAAAGTGTTTGCGTTTGTTTTAGTGGAGGCAGCGCAGGTAAGGCCAGGTAATGCAAGGTGAAGCCAGGTAATGTGAGGTAATGCCTGTCATCCCGCCGCCACTACAGGAGTCATTAGCTAACCGCCAATTACACTGTCCCGTTACCAGTAGTTTGTAATTAAATGTACGTTTCTCCCATTTTTTTTTTTATTGTGTCGTAATATTCTCACTTGCATTCTCTCTCTCTCTCTCTCTCTCTCTCTCTCTCTCTCTCTCTCTCTTTTTCTCTCTCTCTCTCTCTGGATGCAAAGAAAATTTGTGTTGTGTTTGAGGAATTTCTTTTTGACCTTCAAGTTTTCTGTTTTTTTTTTCTTCTTGCTCCTCCATGCATCTTATTTACATTTTATTTTCGTGTATTACCTTTTCATATTTTTCAGCACATACTATATTTTTTCTAGAGATTTTTGCTCATGACTTACTGTTTCATTATTCTCATGGTCTCTCTCTCTCTCTCTCTCTCTCTCTCTCTCTCTCTCTCTCTCTCTCTCTCTCTCTCTCTCTCTCTCCCTTTGACATATATCTTCAGCAGTTTCAGACTAACAGCCGCTGTTAACCTTGTTTTTCTTCCTAACACTTATAATAACAATATCAAAAAGATAAATTTCTTTTTTTTGTTTCCATTTCTACCGCCACCACAATTCTCTCCTCTTCCTCCTCCTTCTCCTTCTTTTCGTCCACGTTTTTATTGTCATAGTTTTCCTCGTTGTCATCTTCTTCATTGTCGTCCTTCTCATCCACCTACGATATACACACACCACGTTACACAGTTATCACACGCTCACTCCCTCCTTCACAAACAAAAGTAGACATACTCGTACCTCAACTCTCTTTCTTTCCTCTCATATTGCATGTTTTTTTTTCTTTTCTTTTTTTTCTATAGAGCATGATAACCTTTTTTTTTCCGGTCAGGCTAGGTTGGAAGGATGGGTTGTTGGGAAGGAGCCTTCTTCTGTACTATCCTGTTTCTTCCACTTATAATTATCGTAGAATAGTTACCCAAACAGCCTTGTTAGGACCTCAAGGTCTGTTTGGACTTCCTTATTCTCTTCGTTATCGTTGTCTTCTTTCCCGTCGTTCTTCTCTTTTTCTGTTTCGTGCTTCCTTGTGTGTGTGTGTGTGTGTGTGTGTGTGTGTGTGTGTGTGTGTGTGTGTGTGTGTGTGTCCGCGCGCGCGCTTGTACATGCGCAGCATCTTAATGTAGTCACCGTCGATATTATTCACATAGTCCAAATTCCCACGTACGCAGCAAACTATTCTCCCATTCTCGGATGGAAAATATGAAGTGGATCGTTATCTCCGTAGCATTGAATTTTCCCTCATCATACACATGCTTTCAGGTCTTATTAATGTGTGGTGCAGAAATCCCTGAGAAGAGCGTTGAGGTGCTGGAGGGGACAGTGAAAGCACAAAGTATGGTGTTTATATCAATAGCCCCTCTGAGGCATCATCAAATATTAATGTGTATAGGGGTGCTAGTTCTCTTTTGTTTTATACCTCTTGAGTAACAGTAATTACACTACATTTTTTGAACCAATGGATCGCCTCCTGACATGTTATCTCACGGACCATTACATCCCCGTGTACAATTTTCGTCTTTATCTGTACTGTCTTTTATCTTATCATTATATTTATCTCGTGGTGGAAATGTAATCTCGTCCGTTGATCACCGTCCTCTTTCTTGCTTCCTCCCAAGTAATAACAGTCAAGGAGTGAGGGAGGGAGACGAGTGAGGACAGGCGGCGCGAGGAAGTGAGGAGCAGTGAGGAGGGCGCAGCTAGACATTAGATGAGCACCCTGGAGGGATCATGAGTGCTTGCCTAGGAGAAGACAAAGGGCGGGAGGGAGAAAACTCAGACAGGTATGAGGGATGGTGAGGCAGAAACTATTAAGGGCCGTTATGTCGTGTTCGCCTTATGATGGAGTGATACAAGGTAGGCTAAGTGAAAGGCTGTAGTATTAAGGGGAGTTAAGGGGAGGCGTGTTGAGGACCTGTAGCTTCATTAGGGGAGACTAAAGGTATCCTAGACGCTCCTGAAGTGTTTAATTACCTCCAACGCCTCTCGAGAAACCTGTTTGAAGCGCCATTACTGCCTCTCCACCTGACGTGCTCCTTTATAGCTTCAGGGAAAGGGGAGAGTCAGTAGGAGGTGGCGGAGGTGCCTTCTTACCTCCTCCAGAATTAAAAAAAAAAAAAAAGAGTGAAGGATGGAATTTAGGAAGATTCTAAAAGCCGACCTGGAACTAAGGGAATTGAATGTCTGATCCGGTTCTGTGTTCTATATTCATTTTGAGCATCATTATTATTATTATTATTTTTTTTTTTTGGCCCTAACTTGTCCTAACCACTAAAGAGGTATTGTCATTTTTTGTGCCTATAAATTTACAAGCAGGTTATGTGTTCGTTCTTCACTGCTCTCTTCTCTGTGAGTCTCTCTGTCTCCTTTTTTTTTCCTCCTTTATCTGTGTATGTTTGTTGTTCACTTTTATTTGTTTATGTGTATATCTGTTTATCGTTTGTTTGAGTCCTTTCCGTCTGTTAGAATATCTTTCTATATGTGTCTATCCGTCTGTGTGATGTGTATCTGTCTGTCATTCAGTCATTCTACACATGCTTATATGTACATATGCATATACATGCATATGTACGAGTACATATAAGCATGTGTGTTTGTGTGTGTGTGTGTGTATGCATTAGGTATGCTGCACACACACACACACACACACACACACACACACACACACACACACACACACACACTTAGAGACACACGCACGCAGGTGTTGTCGCGTGGCGCCGACCAATGGGGCTGGAGCATTGCCTTGACGTCACCTGAGCAGGTTGATCCCTGAAGGTCACCCGGGAGGCGCCTTTGTGTGTTAAGGACGACGGCTGATATTGACTGGGAAAAGGACAGACGAAAGACAACACTAATTATCAACCCTTTTTGCGTACATTGTGTGTGTGTGTGTGTGTGTGTGTGTGTGTGTGTGTGTGTGTGTGTGTGTGTGTGTGTGTGTGTGTGTGTGTGTGTGTGTGTGTGTGCTCGTACGTGTGACCGGATTTGCAGGTGTGAGGGATATACTCATTTTTTTTAATATATATTCTTGCTCCTCTCTCTCTCTCTCTCTCTCTCTCTCTCTCTCTCTCTCTCTCTCTCTCTCTCTCTCTCTCTCTCTCTCTCTATCGGGTTCTGGATGTGAGTATCATATTATCCTGCCCGGCCGTGCGGGACATAGTTACTCTGTGTGTGTGGAAAGAGTCGTGGCAAGGGGAAGGATGATGTGTGTGTGCGTGTGTGTGTGTGTGTGTGTGTGTGTGTGTGTGTGTGTGTGTGTGTGTGTGTGTGTGTGTGTGTGTGTGTGTGAGAGAGAGAGAGAGAGAGAGAGAGAGAGAGAGAGAGAGAGAGAGAGAGAGAGAGAGAGAGAGAGAGAGAGAGAGAGAGAGAGAGAGAGAGGCAGACCAACAGACATAAAGACATACAGAGACATAATGACAGACAGATGGAGACGGACAGACAGACAGACAGACAGACAGACAGACAGACAGAC
>NC_087177.1:10589308-10636808 GCF_035594125.1 Scylla paramamosain
AACGCGGGACGCCCCTCAGGCCACCCCCGACAGTACAGCACTCAGCGGCGGCACCTTCACGCCCCCTTGCTAAACTCCGCGTCGCGCGGTGACGCTCTCATCTCTTGTGCCAACAAACAGAGGCAAAGCATATTTGTTTTTCCCAGAGGAGGTGATAAACCGATTCTTCTTTTTCAACACCTATCTTGAATCATGTTTTTTTCTTCTTATTTATATATTTATTTATCTTTATTTTATAGTTTTGTTTTTATATACAGTAGGTAGCAGTAGCATTTCATAATAGGACATCCATTAGAAATTATGTAAAGGATGCACGCGAACCTATCAAGAGATATCAACTCTATTAGGCCTTGCGTTGTTCTGTAACAGAATCATATACGCGGCTGGTGCTGCTGCTGTTCTTATCTCGTCTCTCCATCTCTCCTGTCTACCTTACGCTATTTCATTATCCTTAGATTGCCATTGCGTTACTTTAATTGTTCCTTCATTATATGTTTCTAGTAATGAATGTTAACCGCATGTTCATTATTTTCTTTTAATTGTAGTTTGAAAAAAAGTAACCGCTCTTTAATCCTAAGTATTCTTTTTTTTTTCTGTTCTAACCTCACTTATATGATCTCCATACCGTTTCACACCTTCGACCAACACTTCAAATTAGTTTCACCATTGCAAGTGTTGTAACATTAGCTATGCCTACAAGAAAATAAAAGCAGCCTGCCTGAAAATCGTGGTGCTCTCTTAGAAATTTGGTAAGCCAGGAAATGCACACGTGTTGACAAAGCATAAAGAAAATCCCTTCATAGTTAACTGATAATTATTTAAGTAGAATTATAATGCAACGAGTATCCCGTGTTAAAGTCGTGCTCAGGTGGGAGGGAGATAGACAGGGAGGAAAGGGGAAAGGGAGAGAGGAAAGGAGACAGGGAGAGATGAAACGGGACAGGGAGGGATGAAAGGGGACAGGGAATAGGGGAAAGAGGATTAGGAGGAAAAGATAGAGCAAATTCAAATGGAGTACGTAAATCTCTCTCTCTCTCTCTCTCTCTCTCTCTCTCTCTCTCTCTGTCTCTCTCTCTCTCTCTCTCTCAAAACATTCACATCTAAACTATACATACACACACATATAATTCAGTAGCTTATATCACAGTATCTGGCAACAAAACAAGCCCTCCTTTGCCTCGTAACCACTGGACTGGGGAGGTCTTGTTAGGCACTGAAACTCGTAAAACGTATATTTTGGCTGCTAAGAAAGAAAAAGAATAAAAACACTAAGCACAGGCACATTATTATATAATTAACCTGTTTTCTAACCATAAACTCGTATTCAGAAATGTAAACTTTCACTCTCATTTAATTGCTAGTTTGGTGACGTCCAGAGGAGAAAGCGCAGAGAGGGTATCACTCCGCTTATGTTTCCCTGTCGACAGTGTGTAAGCCGCGCGGGTAGCCTGCGTGTGTGTTCTCCCTTAGGATTTGTCTTTTCTTGCCTTTTTTGTGAGTGCGTGTCTGTCCACTGCGGGTTGTCCTACACTGGTGGCGTGATTGGGTAAGTGTTTGTGATTGTGTTTGTGTTAGTTTTAGTGAGTGTATGTGTGTGTGTTGAAGGAATTAGTGAAGGAAAAGAAGGTGGGTGAGGTTGAGGTCTAGTTTAGCAGACAACATTTTCTGCTACGTAGTCTCTCTCTCTCTCTCTCTCTTCTCTCTCTCTCTCTCTCTCTCTCTGGAACAAGACCACATGAATATCCTTCCACTGTTTTGTTAATCGTGCTGTTATTGTTTGTCGTTGCACTTAAACCTTTGCATTGCTCCTCCATCTTGATAATCTTGCTTGTATTTTAAGATTTTTATCAGCGCTCAGTACAATAGGGTGACGATAGAACAATGGTACCCTGAATTTTTTTCTTATTTTAGGTCTCCGTTTGTCGTGAGGAAGGTTGGTACTCCTGACGTTGTTCAGGCTGCTATTACCAAGGGGAAGGAGGAATGTTCTGGTATGTTTGGCTAGGGAACAGTGATAACTACGTATATTGATTGAAACAGTTCTCGATTTAATACAATGATATTCGTCTCTCCCCTCCCCTCTTTTTCTCTTCCTTGCAATGTTGCATCTCTTCCCATCTGTTGTTGCTAATTTCACGCTAACCGCTCTTCTCGTCTTGCTAACTACATGCCACCTCCCCTCCTCCTTCTCTGACCATGGTTTACGAATCTTTCTGCTTTCTCTTCTTTTTTGTCTACTTTTCTTGTGCAAAAGTTGACTAGTATTCTGAATCTTTTCATCCATTTTAATGGTAAAGTCTGGAACCCCCTACCTGTTTTCTGTAATTCCCTTCCGCTTATAACAGACTCTTCCAAGAGGGAGTTTCAAGATGCTTCTCCGTGTACTGTTCGACTTGCTTTCGAGCGTCTTTTGTAGGGACTGCCACCTTCAATGGATCTTTTTTTTTTTATTTAGCCAGAATCCCTTCTATAAAAAAAGATGCATTTGTATGTGGAATCTTCCCACAACCCTGATTACGAAGTGGTTTGCCAGGATTAGCTATTAAGCTTGCAATTAGTGTACATGTGTGGAGGATTGTTATCCTCACCACCTTGAACCTTTGATATAATTAATGCAAATTTAGATTCGCAAACCCCTTGGTGTTTTTCTTTTCCTGAAAGTTTACGGTTGGTGCGGCGCAGTTAACGTGTCAGCTGGACAGGCCATGCGATACAAGCTGAGAAGAGTGTGTGTGTGTGTGTGTGTGTGTTGTGCGTCGTGCATGCATGCACGCATAAAGGAGTACATATCTAATAAATTCCATGCCGTGACCAGCACACATAATGAAGAAGACGCTCTTGAAGAGGTAATCCAAAGATCCTGTGTATTTAATACTTTGTGGTCTCTGACGCGTTTGGGCTATCAAAGATCCTGTGTATTTAATACTTTGTGGTCTCTGACGCGTTTGGATATAGCCTTCCCAGCACTTAGTGTCACCAGCAGCTGCAACAACTCAGGCAAATTGCAGATTTGTGCCTAATTTTCCAATATCAAGGCGGAGGGAGGGGATGGAGATTCAGGCTGCACCGCGAGGTCATTCCTGATGGTACGTGAGGCACCTTGAGCGCGTCACCTGCCCCTCGGCGGCCATTGCCACATAATGGCATTAGTGAGGTAGGCGGAATCCAGGGAGTGGCTCAACGGAGCTTCATCCCAGCACTGCAGGCCACCAGGCGATGACGGGAGGCTGTCAACGAGCCACTCTATAAATACAACCTCAAAAAAAAGAAAAAAAGTCTTGGGGGATTTTATTTTTACTTTGACACTCGTACCTTGATAAATATCGTTGTAGTTGTCAACAAAACTCCAACCTGAGATTTAGCGAAGGACATTTTTTACCCCACAGGAGGAGGATCCAGTGTCGTGGCGTGTGCGGGCAAACACGAACTCAATTTCGAGGCCGTCATTAAGCGTTTTGGTGTTTATTATTATCTATATTAATCTGCCGCGCGACCCTCGCCATCCCTTCACCATCCCCACCCGTGCTGGCTGGATACGGGAAGCTGAGAGAAAGACGAACGGAGGGCGAGGTGGCGGGGTGTTCTGAGCGCCGCCCCTTCGTCCACCACAGAATATTTGCGATTGGCTCTCGCACCCTCGTGATGACAGTCCTTGTGTCCGCCTCGTTATTGCAGCGGAGTCAATTTTCACTTACCTTCGCCGCCTCGTGTGTTACCTCTGCGTTGCTGGTCAATTTAAAAGTCTTCATCCCTCGTTTTTTCTTATTAGTATCTCGTGCACTTAGGTATAGTAGAGAGAGAGAGAGAGAGAGAGAGAGAGAGAGAGAGAGAGAGAGAGAGAGATGATTGTGTGTGTGTGTGTGTGTGTGTGTGCGCGCGCGAACCGTGCAGGCTATTTCATCTACTGGTTTATTACGTTTTCTTTATTACGTTGTTGGGTTTGTAGTAATTGCACGTAGGAAATATTATGATGCCTTTGGGGGGGCTGTTTTATCTGTGCGTTTTTTTGTGCGAGTTGACAGACCAGCTCCTGTTCGTATTTTTTACGTGTGTGTTGTGTTTGTGTGTGTGTTTGTGTTTGTATCATCGTATGCAGAGAGGGGAGAGAAGTAGAGAAGAAAAAGATGAAGGCGGAGGAGGAAAAAAAGGGAAGAAAAAAGATGCAGGAAAAAGGAAAAGGAAAAAATAGAAACAGCAGTAATAGTAGGAGGAGGAGGAGGAGGAGAAAGGACAGGAATATGAAGAAGCAGTACCATGGTAAGAGTGGAATTTTTGTGCTGCCTGGACCTGAGGAGTGCGAAACCACTGTTAAAAAGGGACTTCCCGTGTGCCTCCTGCCGACCACCCACTGCTGTTAGCGCCCCAAGCACTTTCTACACTGGCCACAGACACGCAGAGCGGATTTGAGGGGTGTGTGAAGAGGAAGTGTGTAAAAAGACAGGAAACTCCAAAATACTCCACTTTTTCTCCTTGCATAATTTTCTCTCCCTTTTTTTCCCTTGTTGTATGTTTTTTCTCGCTTTTCTAATTTCCTCCCTTTATCTATCAACTTTTTTTTCAGTACTTGTTTTTCCTTTCCTTTCTCTTTGGTGTGTTTTGAAATTTGTGTGAGGAAATTAAGCCGTTTACTTGTTAAATGACAGTCATTCTGTGTGTGTGTGTGTGTGTGTTTGTTTGTGTGTGTGTGTGTGTGTGTGTGTTTTTTTTCTTCTCCTTTTCTCTAATTTTTTCTCATTTATTTTAATTTTCTCTATTTTTCCCTGAGATTTTTTCTTTTCTCAACTCATTATCTTTGTTTGTCTTTCTCCTGGTATTTAAAGTTTGTGTTAGGAAATTATGGCATTTTATTAAATGACGGTCTTTGTATGTGTGTGTGTGTGTGTGTGTGTGTTTACCAGTGCGGATCACTTGCTGTGCTTGACTCATGATCGCCAGGTATTACCCTCCTGCAGAGAGATTAGAGCTCATTTTAGTCTGATCTGTGGATAAGGCTAAGTGTTTTCACGCACCGCACACTCCTCAGTACTCGTCTCTCTCTTTCTCGTCTGTCAGTGAAAGCTTTTACATCCGAGAGCAGCAGCGAATCTCGACCTGCCAAGAGATAAGAGAAAACTTTTTGAGCTGGCGAGTTAGGTGAATGTGTGTTGTGTGTGTGTGTGTGTGTGTGTGTGTGTTTGGGGTAAATGTATTTGAGATCAGTCTTGAAGGGTGAAAGCAAAACACACACACACACACACACACACACACACACACACACACACACACACACACACACACACACACACACACACACACAACACACCACACACACACAGAAAAGAGAGAGGGAGAGAGAAATCTTTGTCATATCTACAAATAGCAGAACAACCTTTTTTCGGGTCCACATTCCTGAAAAGTAAATAAATAAACACAAATATGTAAAGAAGAAAATGCATTTCCTGCATTGGCAAAAATTCGTTGATCGATGATGCGCCTTCCTTCTCTCTCTCTGCACCATTTCCTCTAAAATTATTGACGAAATGAAAAATCGAGAAATAAATATAGCCAGAAATCAGAGAGCAATAAATATAATGTAAGGGTGTGTCGAGCTGTTTATTGCATGACGGATATACGTATATAAAAGTATATAATATATTAAGCGTTTGTTTTGAGTGTCTGGTAGAAAAGAATATATGAGATGTGAGACTTGAGGATGCGAGGCACGCGACGAGGCTGTATGCAAAGTGTTTGGTTGTGGGAGCGCAGATTTTAACGTTGAGTGGCTGGCGCCTTGATTAATTCGCTGCCTTGGGGATCTTAACAGTGCTTTCTGCCTTTATGATCTGCTGTTGTGCACGGGAAGCTTCAATATTGTGGCAGTGATGATGATTTTTTTTTTTTTTTTTTGCTTTTAAAGGAGATGGTCATGGCAATGATGTTTGCGATGATGATATTTCTGGTTTTATGTTTTGCTGCTGTCTTAGTGAAGTGTAAGAAGAAATATATGGCAGTTTGTGGCGTTTGTTTTACTCTTTGTTTATGATAATGGTGTTTAGTCATTGTGTTGAAGTTGACATTGACAAAGATGATGGTGATGGTGGTGGTGATGCACACATATTTTGTGGTGGTGAGAGGAAACACGATAAAGCCGGAGCACTTTATTGTTCAACGTTTTCGACTGTTCGTTTCTCACACCGAGAAGAGCAACAAGCAACGGCGGGCCAGTGTTAGAGTAGTTTTTGCTTCATCTCGTGCTTCCTCTCGCCACCACATTTTTCAAACACATGTGATACAGCCGCCGGCATCTGGCTTTTGGCGTCTGGTGTTGGGTGTCTCATTATGATGTTTTGTCTTAGTGTAGTTCTTGGCATTTACCTCTGCCGGCTGCCGTCACGCTCCCACACTTTACCACATTGCCGCAGCCTCCCTCCGCACTCACCTGCCACCTTGACACCGCGGTACCCAGCCAGGTGTTGCGGGTCACCTCGGTGGGTCCCCTGCCTGGCCGGTCCCTGTCCTCCTTTGCCCTCTTCGTCGTCTCTAAACCTCATCTTATCCAGAACTATAAATAATTCAGTAGCAGCCAACCACGACTGGAGGCGCTGCACCCTCACTGATCAGCCACCTCTGGCCATTGGAATTATCCCCACCTGAGCCTCGTTGGCCAGGATGTGATTACACTCCGAGTCCGGGACCTGATTTATGTCTGTCATTGTCCTTCACTCGGGAAACTTTATCGAACGCTGCATCAACACCTCGGGGATCGGTGTTCTGTAAAGGGTGTTCTCGTCGCGTTTTTATGCTTGAAGTTAATTTGTAATAGAGTGAGGGTGATGTGGTGGGCCGGTGGGACAATAATTGGCGGCTGATGGTCCAGCAGCACCTGCCTGGCTGACCTTGGACGCACACGCGCAGTCAGTGTGCCAAGACGTGGATGCCACACGCCGCCACACTCGCCCGGCTTCTGCTCAGTTTGTTATATTCTATTCAGGACCATAAAGGCTTTTAACACCAGGCACACAAGAATTTTCATATTAACATTCTGCTTTGCCTTGAGTCTCAAAGGAGCTCATACATCACTCCCAGCAGCTGCCTCTCCTCCCCACAGCCTCCGCCATATCCTACACCACGATGCCTCCGCTCAACCATATCCTACACTCATTGTATTCCTACCAGTGATACACCTCGCTCTGGTCGTATATATACATTTGATGTCATGGTATCGCATGCTCGTCTGGACTATAGTATCTTGCTGTCTGTCTGTCTTTGTGTATCCATCTCACTATAATTATATTCATTTACTTATCTATCTGTTTGTCTGTCTGTCTTGATCTGTATCCGTCCATCTTCGTCCGTATCATATTATTCATCTACTTATCTGTCTATATCGAGAGAGAGAGAGAGAGAGATGAGAGAGAGAGAGAGAGAGAGAGAGAGAGAGAGAGAGAGAGAGAGAGAGAGAGAGAGAGAGAGAGAGAGAATTTTGTAATAGAGTTATTTACAAAACGAAAAATCAAATAACAAACTTTTGAAAATGAAATGCGTACACTCGACTGAGGTCATTCACACATCAGCGTTACACGGTTTATAATATCCCATGCAATTACGGATTAAGGCCTTTTTCTTGGCTTACTCAAGGTTGTCGGGGGTGTTTTCTTTTTTGCCGGCAGAAGAAATAAAATATTTAAACTTCGTCTCGAGGGAAAATACATCTAATAATATCCTGACCAGAGAAGACCTTCGAATTTTTCTTAATGTTCGGTGACCTCTAGACGGGAGGGACAGGTATGTGAGGTGAGTCTGAATTGGAGAGACAAGACGGGGACTGTTGAGGCGGACGGGCTGCACGAGAGGACGGGAAGATTCTGTGAGATTACTTTGAGCGGTAGAGACGGGGTGGGACTGTGAAGTGACCACTGGACGGAAGGACGGGACAGTGAGGGTGACCCCTTACAGATGTGGCAAGCTGTAAGGAGTGACCTGTGGACGGAAGATTCTTTTGAGGTGACCTCTAGATAGACGAGACGGAATCTGCGGTGACCTTCAGGTGGACGCGTCAAGTTAATTGTCCTCTTGATGGCTGGTGAAGGAGGAGGAGAGGGAGGAGGAGGGAGGAGCGGCGGAGTGTTAGAGGAGCAGAGGAAGGTGGCGGAGAGCATGAGTTGCTTGATTATGCAGCCGTGCAATGTCAGGCTCTCGTTGGGTCGCCCTTTTGCCTTACTTCATTACCTGCGCACGTCCATTTTTTAGTGCCTCGCCTTATGAGTGAGCTAGGCAGCCCGGGGCACTTTTTGAGGGACGCATTTTTCCCGCGCCAGCCGCTCGCACACAAGGCTCCCTGTGATGCCGCGGATTGGTGGCCTATGAATTTGCGTCAAGGGTGTGCTTTTTTTTTCCCTTCCCGAGTAGAGACAAAAAGTGCATTGGTCAATTGTGTGGCTGATGGAGCTTGTGTTCTGAATAAGGTCATTACACACTCGCAAAAAATAAAAAGGGAAAATAAAATGTAGGTGTGGCGGAGAGGCTGAGTCAGGGTTGTATGATCCTCAAGAGCCCTGAGACCGACTTCTCGCAGGTGGAGGGGGCGGCGTGTGGAGGGGCGGGGCGTGGAGGGGGCAGCGTGTGGAGGGGCGGGGGCGGGGGCGGGGCGGCTACCTGATCCCTCCCATCGCCTGCAGGTGGGAGGGCGAGTGGTCCCTGACAGGAATCAAATTAACCATATTTTTCGTAATCCTAGAATGTATTGGTACTTTTTTTTTTATCAGCCCAACCCGATCTCTAACGTTTGTGGATCATAAATCCATGCCTGAGTCAACCTTTATAACTTTACGGCACTGGAATATCATTAATAACCCTTCTTTTTATATTCCATTCACTCCATTGCGTTGAAATTTATACTTTGAACGGGAACTAACAGACTCGTCTGTATCTTAGCGGTGGTGAGGGAGTGATGGGGGTGATTAGAGTGAAGGGTGAGGTTGGTAAGGGAGATAGGCAGTGAAGAAATGATGTGGCTGAAGTAGAGGCGGTCATTGAGTTAAGTGGTGATAGCTTTTCAGTGATGGTTGTGACAAGAGTGGACATGAGTGAGGCTAGTGAGTGAGGAAGTGATGGAAGATGAGGGAATCAGTAAATAGAGGAGTGAGGGAAGTTGAGTTATAAGATGGTGAGGAAGTGATGATGGCGAGTGTGGAAGTGTCGAAGTTGATGTGTAAAAGTGAGTAATGATAGTAGTTAGTGATGAGTAAGGTTAAGATGGTAAGAAAGTGAGTAAGGAAGAGCAGTTTAATGTTGATTAGCTTGAGTATGTGTCTCTTTTCACTACGTTTGTCACTTTTTACTCACCATTTCTCTCTGCCTTCATCCTTCAGTCACTCCCTAGCCCTTCCTCTCCCTCCATTCCTTCACTGCTTTCACACACTTACCATCTCTTACCTTCTCACACTCCCTCAATCCCTTTCTCACACCACATCACCTCTCCTCACCCTTCAGCACCCCCCCTTTCCCCTCTCTCCTTCATTCTCTCTCTCCTACACGTCCTGTCACCATTAACATGATAAACACGACCGATTGAAGTAACAAGTACCACCACCTCTTAGTTTGTTAGGGTTTAGAAGCACGCACACACTTTATGCAGGAAGGGAGAGTAGAAGGAAGGATGGGGGGGGAGAAGGGGGCAGGGAGAGGAACGTATCGCTGTAAATTCATGATAAATCGTTATTACTCAACCTCGTTTTCCTCGGAGACAAAGGGGGGGGACTCAATCAGATGGCTCTGGTAGCAGTGTCTTGTATCACGTATCAATCAGGACAAAAATGGGCGTCATGCAAAAAATAACAGGAGGATTATCAGACACTTTCAGCTGCTCCATTCGCGTGGATCCAAGGCCACCACCACCACCACCACCACCGCTCCTCACCCTTCCACCACTACCACAAAACATCACAGCTGCCACCACTCCTTTCCTGCATCTGCACCCTTCCCCTCACCACCACCACCACCACTACCACAAACATCACAGCTGCCACCACCTCCTCTTTCCTTCATCTGCGCCCATGCCCTCACCACCACCTACCACCTCCACCACCACCACCACCACCACCACCACCAACACCACCACCACCACCACCTCCTCCTCCTCCTCCTCCTCCTCCACAACCAGCCGGAGTTAAGGATATTATCTCAGGCTGTACCATCTCGTCCCACTCCTCCCCGCCCCGCCCCGCCTCGCCCACCTGTACTTAAGCCCCGTGTGAACTCTCCTAGTCGCTCCTGCAGGTGCTATTTCTCCGTATTAGGACGGGGACGCTGAGGCCTGAGGAAGGGAAGGAAGGGAGGGGATGCAGAGAGGGTACAGGATGAAGATTATAAAACGGGAGGGAGTGGGGGAAGGGAGAATAAGGAAAGGGTCGTGTGAGGATGACTTGGACTGGATGGACAGTGGAAGGCGGACAAGGAAGGTTCGTGGCGGGAATGCATGCAGCGAGTAGGGGGTGAAGAATGATGGAGTGAATGCCGTGGGTCAGTACGGGAGAGAAAAGCAACGACATGGATGAAAAAACAAAATAAATAAAATAAATAAATAAATATGGAGGTTGGTTTTTTATATGCTTTTTTTTTTTTATTTATTTATTTATTTTTTATTTTTATCATTATTTACGCAGTCGAGGCATAGTAACTCAGACGGGAGCGCGTGTCGTGTGGCGGTTGCAGCAATTAAGCACTTCTGCTACCTGCCCACGCGCTCCTCAGGCAGTCTTCGTCACCTTCAGAAGTCCCTCACGCGCCTACAGTACACGCACGAATAGGTGGTAACGAGCGTCTTACAACTTCAAACGCCGCGCCGAGGCAGACCAAAGAAATACCCGAGTCAACCTTCAGCAATACTAAGATGTGATGTATGCATCTGCTTCAAAGAGGAGGGAATGTTGGGGGAGATAAACACCACCGACTCTCGTCTCTCTCTCTCTCTCTCTCTCTCTCTCTCTCTCTCTCTCTCTCTCTCTCTCTCTCTCTCTCTCTCTCTCTCTCTCTCTCTCTCTCTCTCTCTCTCTCTCTCTCTCTCTCTCTCTCTCTCTCTCTCTCTCTCTCTCTCTCTCTACTAACAAGGCTCGCCAGGTTTTATTTTAATCCAGTCGGCAACCGAAGGATATATATATATTATGCTCTAGTCGCAGAGTCTCGACCAGAAAATAGATAGTGGAGCCTTCATTCTCCTTGACAAATGTACTGTTCATATTTGTAAGGCAAGAAAAAAGAAAAATATAACATACAACTAAGGAATTGCTGTCTGAACGACTAGACAAAAGTAGTGTAAGAAAAAAAATATAATAAGAAATTGAAGAGTGAATAGAGAGACAGAAACGCAATTAATTCACCTTAATAATCTCCAGAAGAATTTACGAGTGATGTTCATTGAGCTTTTTGCCGGGCATGGTTTTGTGTGTATTTTTTTTTTTTTTTTTATGTATTACTCTCCAGTATCCACATGTGGTCGCAGCGAAGTAGTTGTAGCAGGAGTGTGTAGTAGTAATAGCAATAGTCGTGGAGAAGCAGTGGTAATGGTTAGTAGGGTGGTATTATACTGTTATAAATTTCAGAACCTTTGCAGCAAAAAAAGGTTATAACACGCAGATGGGATCACACACTCATATATTCTCTAATGCTGAGGGACGAGGCTATTATGCTGATATATTTAGTGCTTACCTTTCTGCCGTCGTCTGGGTTTGGTGAGAGCATCGTTCAGCTGCTTTTGCGGTGGCACCACCCCTTTTGTGTTCCTGAATACAGAGAGGCAGGAGGGGACGCTGCAAGTACCTCATGAGTTTCTGTTTTCCTGGAACCCTATTCTGCCCACCTTCCCTAATGCAGGAGTTGACCAGTATTTTCAGTCTTTTATTTCCCAGTAAACTCTGGAATTCCATGTCTGCTTCTGTATTTTTCTCCTGTTAATTGCTTTGAACTATGTGCAAGGGGGGAGGTTTCAAGACACTCTTCCTCATAATTCTGTATAATGCTTTTGACTACTCTTTGGGGACTTCGGTATCTTCAGTGGACCTTCTTTTCTCTCGGCCTTTGCGTATGCCCTAGTATAAAACCCTTCTAACAATTAAAAATATGTGAGACTTCCACAGAACTCTAAGCAGGACCACAGGAAAGTTGACGTGTTTGCATCATCAGCGTCTAAAGAAACATGGCAGGCATGTGGAGATGTGTATGGTACTTGAGGGGAGTGGTGTGTCCAGGGGACGTATGGCCTTGTGCTAACCTACTGTTTTGTGCCTCTTTTTTTTTTTTCTTCTCTCTCTGGATCGCGTAAGATTAGAAGTGTTGCGCGTATAGAACATTACACAAAAAGAATTAAGGGAAGCTGCAAGTAAGCTATTAGGCCTACGCCTGGCAATTATTTTTTTTTAGTGTTTGTCCGTAAGACTGTTTTTTTGTAACTTATTTATAGTAGTGCAGATTCCTTACGAATGTGTGTTGTACGTTACGTAGATGTCAGGTTATATGTTGTCTTGGTGTTGCTATTGTTGTAATGATGGTTGTGTTGGTTGTGGTGTCAGTGGTAATTTTTTTTATTGCAAATGCTTCATAAATTTTCTAGGAACCCTATTCTGCCCACCTCCATAATACAAAAGAGTTGGCCAGCATTTTCAATCTTTCATCCCTTTTTACTGGTAAATTGTTGAAGTAATATGTTGTATACAATACGAGGAAATGCTTTGTAATATTATCACGTAATGACGAAAGCGGCGAAGTGGTGGTGTGGGTGCTATGACCCAAGCAAGAGAGAGAGAGAGAGAGAGAGAGAGAGAGAGAGAGAGAGAGAGAGAGAGAGAGAGAGAGAGAGAGAGAGAGAGCGACCTGGTGGATATGTGTGCCCCGCCCAACATCATGCACGACCACTCGCTCCTCTGACTCTTCATTCCCAGAGGACACATCGCGGAGGAACTGACGGACAGACAGACGCACAACCAACCAAACACAGCCAAGAAAAATAGACAACCTGACATATACATTCAGACACATACACAGGCACACCCTTACCCACTTAGGAGCAAAAAGGAGGAACAGAAAACGAAGCTGAAAAAATCATTTGGGGGGAAAATTTTTCGTCATGCTAATCCTCACTTCCATTTTTATGCATTAGTGTAGCATTCTGAGAGAAGGAACTCCCATCTCCGTGACAGAATTTGGCTTAATTTGGCGGAGGGTGAGAAGTAATTGCAACCTTCAAGTTTTCACCGCGGCACGAATTATCCTAATCTGAAAAAGCTTTTTATGTGGAGTCGTGTCCCGCCAGACCTTTGGATGCTAATGCCAGAAATCTTCAGTTAATTACTTTTGTTTTGTTTTCCCACCCACCCGCCCGCCCGCCCTTTAACTGTACAGCCAAGCGCGCGGGTAGAGAGATGGAGGGAGGGAGGGAGAGAAAGAGAGAGAGAAAGAGACAGAGAGAGAGAGAGAGAGAGAGAGAGAGAGAGAGAGAGAGAGAGAGAGAGAGAGAGAGAGAGAGAGAGAGAGAGAGAGAGAGAGAGAGAGAGAGAGAGAGAGAGATATTGCAAGTGTGTGTGTGTATGTATGTATGTATGTATGTATGTATGTATGTATGTATGTACGTACTTACACACACACACACACACACACACACACACACACACACACACACACACACACACACACACACACACACACAAGCGTAAGGTAAAAACCAAGCAGCTCTATACTCTTGTCTTCTCACACTTTCAACATTTACTGACTGAAAATCTATTTATATATTCTTTTTGTGCCTCTAGACGCCAAGTGAGTTTCCTCGAAGTGAAGGACGTTAGGTCACTTCAATCATGCGTTATATACGAGAGTTGCCCCATAAACTTTTCATCCTACGTCGGGGGCCGAGGAAAAAAAAAAAAAACTGAAGAACGGTCGGCGCTGTCCACTTGTGCTCGAGGTGAACCAGGGAGGCGAATGAGTCCTTACGGCCAATAATCTTCAATTCGACATGACTCTCCACCCGGCGTAGCGAGGGGAGAGGGGACAAGGGGAGGGAAGAGAGAGATGTGGAGGAATGAAAACACTCAGTCTTGTACTCAGATGAATCGGCTCGTCCAGGACCACATGGGGGGCGCTCACTCTCTACGCGCAGAGGAATGTATTATTCCAGAGGAAGTGTGGACGCCGCCTCATGGGCTGTCGCGGCCACAACCTTTGATGAATTGCGTGGCTCAGGAACACCCGCGGCTCCCCAGCGTGAAATTAGCATCAGCTCCAACTTCGCTTCGGAGTCATCTGTTGCAAGGCACGACATTAAGTGCGGCCTCTAAAGAGTACTTATGGCTCTCCTGAGGCTTGTGTAATGCAAAGCATCTGAAACGGCCGGGATAATGCCACAGTGAGAGCAGCTCGCATAGAGAAAGAGATGTTCAGGTGCAATCTGTACGGCCTGACCGCCGGCGGCTCTCAGGTGTGCGTTAAAGCGTATCCAAACACGACTCGAGTTGTCAGAACCGACGTGGGGTAAGGGTGTAATTAACCCTCCGTGATTGTCTTGTGGATGGGAAGACAGAGAGGGTGGCGAGCCTGAGATGGCGCAGGGGCCCCTTCGCAGCCTGCAAGATTAATGACTGGTGCCTTACATTATAAGTAGCATAGGGTGCACTTACCAATGTGAACATGATCTTGATAAGGAAAATTATGGCCCATGAGTGTGGAAATGGCGCACTTCTCTGTGATGTGCTTTCATTTTGAAGGCCAAAACTTCACAGTCGTTTACAAGGGTTCTTAGAAATACACCCTTTTTTTTCACTCTCGATGGTGTAAGGTATAGTTTTTTTCTATAATTATTTCCCCAAGTCTGAAAGAACCGTCACACTAACACATAATGGCGAGAGGAAAGGGACGAGGCATTCAATTTGTTTGGTTGCGTGTTCTCCCTTGTGTATTACATTAGCTTGACATGGGCCAGCCTTACTTCGCCCCAGGCATCACTTGACGCTATAGTTAGGAAGGAATTGTTGAGATAGGCCGGGTAATGTAACATAATTTGGGCCGTAGTAATTGAAGCAGTAGTTGTAACGATAGAGGGAGTGGTAGTGGCATAGTTGTAGTAGTAGTAGTAGTAGTAGTAGTAGTAGTCATACATAGTAATAGATAATGCTAGTATTTGTAGTAGTTGTAGCTTCAGATAATATACTGTAGTTGTATTGATAACAGTACTCCCTTTTATGTAAGTAGTACGTATAGCAACAACGGTAACAACAGCAGCAATATGATTAACAGCAACAACAACAACAACAACAACAACAACATAGTGATCAATAACAAACAAAAATAAAGAAATAAAAATAACTTGGCAGAGAAAGAAATAACTCGCAACAGAAGAACGTATAAGAACAAAAACCAGCAAAACAATAGAATACTTAGGGAGACAATCAAGGGAACATCGATAAGAAAGAAAAATATAATTGCAGAACATTCCATCATTTCATCATTGCAGCTTATCATCGCTTGTTTCATTAATTTCTCGTGATAAGTTGATTAAAAGATGGACACATGATAAGAAATCGCTCTCACCATCTGACTGTTGCTAATTGAAGGAAGCGGCCTTGCTATCGGCTCACTTCCAGGGGCGGCGGTAAAAAACTCTGAGGTGGTGAGGCGTGACCTGGAGGAGGAGGAGGAGGAGGAGGATGTGCACGAGGCTGAGAGTGAAGAAAAAAAGAAATATATATATGTAAGTCATGACACGTCGGTGCGTGGCGGGAGGCGTGGAGGGAGGTCGTGAGGGTGTGCTAGGGCAGTTAATGGTTTTAGTGTGACTGGTGGGTATTTTAATGGTCCTCACTAGCTAATAGACACAGAGGAGTTAGCATTCCGTTGATGACCTCACGTCCTAATCTATTCATTGCTTGATCTCTCTCTCTCTCTCTCTCTCTCTCTCTCTCTCTCTCTCTCTCTCTCTCTCTCTCTCTCTCTCTCTCTCTCTCTCTCTCTCTCTCTCTCTCTCTTTTTTTAAGTTACGCTACGGAACGAAAGGTGAGGAAAATTTTTACTGTGCGAATCGAAGGAGCGTGTGTGGAAACTGTATTTTCTTCCTCTTATCTTTGACTGAGACGGCAAATCTAATATGGCTCTTGATTTTTCACTTCTTTTCCTTTCCTTGAGTTACGCTAAGAAGTAAAACCAGTGGAACGTTTCTTTCGTATGAATCGAATAAGTATGTAGAAAAAAAAAATACGTTTTCTCAATCATGATCTCATTTTTTTTTTTTCTAAAGTAATAGTACGGAATAGAAAACTAAGATACTTTTTTTTCATTTATAGTGTAAGTACTTGTTTAGAAATGCTATCCATTCCCTCCCTATTATCTCTTTAATTAAGAAGCCTTGCATGGTATCGGCTGATGCTTACCTTAAGTGGGAAATAATTAAAGCTTCGAAGTTTAGCACCTGACACACAATAGCATTCTCGGTCTGCAGCGTGGCGGGGGGTGAAAGAGGAGGATTCGCCACATCCTGGTGTGTGTGTCACCTTTACTCAGCGTCATTACCAACATCAATACCTCCGTGAAGACGCTTATCAACTATTTAGGGGTAATTACTGAGGCTTGTCCGCGAGGTGCTAAAGGGCGTGGCTTGGGCGGCGTCCTGCTGATCGGTGGTGGCCTGAGCGACCCAGTGTGTATAGGACCACTGGACCCGCGACTCATCCTGTGTGTGTGTGTGTGTGTGTGTGTGTGTGTGTGTGTAGTTACGAGTATGCTTTTATATTGCTGGTTCAAATTCCTGATGTCCTATTTTTTAACATCTTTACATTTTCTTTTAAATCTATATATTTTAACTACACACTTTCCTCTGATAATGCATTCGTACTGATCTACATATTGTTGCTATATTTGTAAAACTGTACGTCTCTGCGGATCCTTATCTTCTCTTGTTAAGTTTCTTGTTGCCGCCTCTTAACATTCGGTTTCCCTGCTGGCACAAGTCTTCTACATCTAAATTTACGTTTTTTATTTTTTTTATTACATATTCGTAAACCGTAGACCTGTGTAAGGAAAGGGCTCGGTAGTGGAGACATTATTTTAAACTGAGATAGATGTAAGGGAAGAAGGATGGAAGGATGACTTGGGATAGATATAAGGGAAAGAAGGATGGAAGGATGACATGAGATAGAGGTAAAGGAAAGGATGAAAGGATGACTAGAGATAGATTTAAGGGAAGAGATCAGGCCTGTGATGTGTGATGGAATGATGATTTGAGATAGACGTAAAGGGATGGAAGGATGGAAGGATGACTTGAAAGACTTACAGGACTCAGGCATGTGATGTGTGACGGAAGAATGAATAATATAATCATCACTGTCGTGGTCTTAAAAGTCTTTCTCTTGTTATCGGGACTATTTTTCAAACGCCGTAGAGATAATTAACCAGGTTTTCATATTTCCCAGTTTCTGATTTACCTTCCTCGTTAACCTCTCACTACTGTCCAGCGTCTTAAAATGCCTTGCTCTCATAATCAGGACTATTTTCAAAGACCACGGAGATTAGTCAGGTTTTCATGCGTGTTCTTTCCCATTCCCATTTAAGCTTCCTTGACAATCTATAACTACAACCATGAAAAATCAGCCTATAATACTCCGAATACCTTCCCCAAGAGGCTGTAGGAAATAAGACGAAATGTTGAGGGATAGGTTCTCTCATCACTCTCCTAATCCCCAGCTCTATATAATGTGGTGATGTCCCTCGTCTTCCTATCTGACCTTCCCAGTCTACCACTCTCCCTCCCATGGCTCCCTTTTCGTCTGCCCGTCCCTCCGTCCCTTCCCGGTCTTCGTCCACGCCCTTCCTGTTGTTCCCACAGCCCGAGGTCCAATCCAGTTTATTCATGGCAGAAATATATGGCATGTGTCCAATATATTTTTGTGGCAATCTATTAAAACTTCCATTGAGCAAGATATGAGAGAGAGAGAGAGAGAGAGAGAGAGAGAGAGAGAGAGAGAGAGAGAGAGAGAGAGAGAGAGAGAGAGAGAGAGAGAGAGAGAGAGTACACGTCTAAAGAACAGTTATTATTAAGAAGGTGCAGTCTGGTCTTCTTAATGTTTCTGCCTTTAACCACGCCTCTCTCTCTCTCTCTCTCTCTCTCTCTCTCTCTCTCTCTCTCTCTCTCTCTCTCTCTCTCTCTCTCTCTCTCTCCCCTGCTTGCTAATCTCACGCTTCACACTTAGATGAACAAGAACAAAAAATGAGGTACAGCATTATGGCGTGTTCTTAGTATATCAGTTTTTTTTTTGTTATTGTTTAAACGTTTAGTGATAAATTTTTACGTTTAATTTGAGTTACACTTTCACTTTAAACTTCTCCGAGGAATTTCACAGGGATGATTATCGTTTTGGTCAGCTTATGTTCAAGTCTTAAGAAAGTTTAGTGTCTGGCTAGAAATTGATTTGCAAACTGGAAGAGATAAAATGTCTCAAAGCAGTGTCTTCATCTAAACAATGTAATTTATTGACTATAACACCTTAACCGGAGAAGAAAGAGGGGAAATATAAGCACGGTTCTTACATTAAACTGTTATCTTATCTTATAAAAGTCAGGAGAATGCGACGTACTCTTCTTTAAATGTAGCATTATTTTCTCACCGCCCGCGTAAAACATTGTCGATACATATTTTTCTCTTCGAACCTGAACCAAGCAAACTGTGAGTACTGAAGTGTGGGAGATAAACTTTCATAGGAAACTGCTGTAGTGTTTTGTTATTTTTGCAATATTTTTACGGTTAACTATATTGATAAAATCATTGGAAGACGATAATAATCACAAAATTCAAGCCTGGTATGATGAATGAAAATTCCAGTAGATAAATGGGTCTATTAATTCCCCACCGACATTAATTTTTTGAAGTTCAATTTTCCTGTTAAATGATATACGTTAACATACTGTAGTTAGCTTACATCTTTTACATCCCAAATAACAGAGAAGTTTCAGACAACCACCTATCTGTCTGTTGGCTGCGTCAGTACAAGAAAGAACGGCCGTACTATCAGTGTATCCAAACTTTACCTCAGGCCTCAACTTTATTTCCATCAATCTGCCTTGGGTGTGTTCTAGACAGACATCACCTTAATGGCCACTACCTCAAGAGTATGGTAACACGTTTTGCTTGTTTTTGTGATAATTGTTTTGTATGCCACCACCACCACCACCACCACCACCTGCACAGCACCCTTCATTCCCACCACACACAGGAAGTCATCAGGTTCTCATATCAAACCACCTCTGTACTCTGCAGGGTTACACATTATCTCCACATCTCCATGAATATCATTATAATGTTTTTGTATTCTTACTTGTTTGTATTTACCTTGAACAAACATTAACCCTTTAACCGTCAGATGTTTCCTTGCATAATTATCTACAATATTTAGACGGTTTTGTACCATGATTTTAAATGTCCTGTGAATGAGTAGAGACAAAAGTAATCTTATATTTCTGTCTTTTGTGTGTGTCAATGCTGATCATTTTCCATAGTGCTCTAATTGTTAAGAAAAAACTAAATGACTAATATTTGTGAGAGTCAAACAATTAAGTGTTTTTTTTTTTTTGACGAATAGCGAAAATCATTATGCTGGCGATTATCAGTGTGTGCTTGCAGTTCTTCACTCGGAGCCTGTATTGTTACGCGTCTGTGGGGATGAATCATTAGCACGCTCATGTACCTGTCGTGGCTTGTTACACACCTCACCGTCTCAGCTTCTTGCTTCCCCCGCGTCCTCTGCATTATGATTTCTACTTTGAATTTTTGTCGACCCTTCATTTCCTTATGTCAGAAGTTTTACAAAGAAAGTTTGGTTGTTTTTCCACTTTTCTTTCATTTTATTTTCTTTCCATCATAATTTTTATTTCGAACTTTTTACTTGTTTCAGAATTTTTTTCTTTTTCTATTCTTTACATTTTAGTCCCATGAATTCCACAAAATAACGTTGCCTTTGTTAATGTATTTGCTGTATTATACTTTACAAGCGTTTCTCGTGAACTGTAAATCTTCATAGTTCACATTTTTAGCTTCGCCGTGGATTAGTCTTCATTTACCTCAGGTAGATGGCGCATGTCAATAGTTTGTGCAGATCAGCAGATGTACACACACATACGAACACCTATGGACAGGCATTCACAACCACACACTCCTTTTCCATTTATAGCAGTCACGCTCTATGGCAAAACTAAATGAATTACTAGTGACACCTTACATGCATATGATGTGTAAACTTCATACACAAGAAAGATAAAAACAAAGATCTATGCTCAAACTCGTAAAAATGCTGAATGAATTGACAGCTACGGTGAAAGTAACGGGATATGATGATAGTTGTGGAGAAATATCCTAATGTTCCAGCAAGAGTATAATGCTGTACACGGACATGCATGACTGGAAGGAACAACCGTGAAAGATGTGTCATGGAGGTCTTTTGCTTTGTGTTAAGAATTGTGAAATGCTGCTATTCTCCTCGCCCTGTGTTGCCATCTAGCGGCGAGGAAGCCATAATAGCATCACATAATAATGAAAGTACTAAAAGTCAGTTGATATACACAAGGAAACTCCTGGGTACTTTAAACTTACAACGAATATCTCCTGACATCTATAAATTTATCCAAGCTCCTCTTGAAAGTATCTAATGTTTCTGCGCTTCCCGCGTTCTTGCTCAGATTGTTTGTCATTTACAATTTTATATGTGAACCAATAGTATTATTGAGTGAAACCTAAGAATTTCTGACTGTTTCTCATATGAAAATTGGATACTACTTCTTAAAGTATTTAAAAACAGTGAATTCTGATGCACGTTCATTTTCCGTGGAATGGTTGTATAGTTGTATAAGGTGTATTACAACGTACATATCCTTTGTCTTTTCCTTCCTTACATTAACAAAAAAGTAAACAATAATTTCTAAGATTTATTGACAGTTTTCATGAGCGTTTCTCTTCATAAAAAAAAAAAAAAATGTATGATATGAGGATATATATGTATGTGAAAAAAAAAACTCAGACTGTCAAATTCAACAAACACAATATCTTTACAAATTCATGGACAGCAGTGAGTTTCAGCTGATCTTCATTTTCAGAGGATGACTGTTTGATAAAGCACCGTACAAAAGAAACAAAAAAGTATAAGCCCGAAGACGTAGATTTTGGGACATCATGAGTTTATGTAATGGAAGAGAAGGACATTTCATCATTTTATAAGAGCTCCGGTATCGTTGGGTGGGAAAAACCAGCTGGAATTGAGTTTAGGTCAGTTTTTATTCTTTTTTTTATGTTGTTCCTCCTCTTTTTTTTTATGGCAGTTGTCTATTGCAGCCTGCGATAGGGTGGTGATGGTGATGGCGGCAGAGTTGTATATTACAGCCTCCGATAGAGTGGTGGTGGAAGTGGTGGCCTCAAGTGGTTTTACATTCAAATAGATAGGGAAGGCGTCTCCCATGGTTATCTTTTTTTTTATTTTTTTTTGGAAAATAGTAGTAGTGAGGGAAATACGTTTTTTTATGTGTTTATTATTTGTTTTCTTTGTTTATCCATTGCCATGATATAGTGTTCCGTATACTGTATGGAATGAGACATCTTTGTTTATTCATTTTTTTTTCTTATTCTTCATCATCCTCTTTCTATTCCCCTATTTTATACTTTTTTCTCATCATGTGAATTACACTTACGTTTTTACTGCTCTTTTCCCTTTTCTTTACTGGCTCTTTCTTTTAATTTTCCTCCTCTGTACTCGTATTATCCTCCTACTTCATTGATTTAATTCCTGCTCTTCGTTTTTCTTCAATTTTAGTTCTTTTTACACTCCCTAACAGTTTCTTGTTTATCCTCCTCCTCCTCCTCCTCCTCCTCCTCCTCCTCCTCCTCCTCCCTTCTCCTCCTCCTCCTTCAATATTGCCCACCACTTTCCTGTCGCTCGTAACGCAAGTCAGTTCCCGTCAGCTCTGAGCGTCCGGTTCTCCACTTTATCGGGACTCCCTCCGTCTGCCGAGCGAGGAGGCTGATGGACTGATAGTGACCCTTCCTCGGATAGCCGGATCAGCGTTGTCAGAAGGTGTTGTCAGCACCTTCAGATCTCTAGACGAGGGCGGTGTGAGTCGTGTTCAGTCTTATTGCATGCCAAGGACAAAGGAAGTGTTTGTGTTCGAGTGTTTGAGTGTTAAGTGTTCGTTTGTGTTTTCTGTGTTATGTTTTTAAAGGTCAAGACGTCTTTATGTGTGGTTTTGTGTTGTTGATTCGGAATTTTAAGGGTAATGGTAATTTTCCGAAAAAAAAAAGTGGTGTTCGAGTGTTTGAGTCCGAATTGTTCATTTGACACTGTGTTCTATTTTCAAGTCAAATATTTGAATATTGCTGGTATTTTTCCTTTGTATTACGTTTTCAAACGCAAGCACGTCTTCATTTGTGGATTGTGTTTTGGTGATTTGTAATTTTTAAGAGTAATTATCAGATACGTGATCTCTCTGGCTTTTTATCATTCGGGCATCGCGGGAGAGGTTAATGTATTCTGATCCCAACCTGTGCCTTGGTGAGGCTTACAACATTTTTTGCGCCCCTCCTCCACCACCAGTAATATGAGATTTACTGACCAGAGTGAGATGTGGACTGACACACACACACACACACACACACACACACACACACACACACACACACACACACACACACACCATAGCTCTTATGTAGTGAAAATTCAATGCATTGGTCATAAAATGCCTTCATATGACATTTTCAATGCAAATTTTTACAAACCTCTTTCATACAACACCATAACTGGATGAATAGGAATATCATTATCATTGTCATGCTAAACAATGAATTAGTTTCTCAATGCAAATTTTTACAAACCTTTTGCGTGGAAAATCATTACTGGAGAAATAGGAATATCATTATCATACTAGAAGATGATTTAATATAAGAGTGTTTATAATGAACAGTCAACTACGTATAAATTATATAGTAATAAGTATGAAGTATGAATATTGTGTGATTAAATTTTTCTTATCCTCTTAGAATAAAAAAAAAATAAAGCAATTAAATAATATAAAGAGCACTAAAGATGAAAGCAAATAGGATCTTATAAAGTGATTCAAGTAAAAGCACACAAATAAATGTAGATATTGATAAGAACAAATAGTATAATACGAACAAAATAAAAACAAAAAATCCCCACTTCAAAGAAAACAATAAAACCTAGAATTCAAGAACCATTCGAAACACCAAAGACGAACGAACGAAGATCAACTTAACTCCAGTGTTGTGACGTGAAGTGGTCAAATCCGCGTCGAGAGTGATTGGAATCTGCGACACGGCATTTCTCTGAGCCAAATCCGCCTCCACGATGTTACGGTCACTCCCCCTGATCCATGGCCTCTTAGCTGCACTATAAACTGGCCTAGCGCAGGACGAGGGGCGCGAGGGATGCCGGCCAGATAGTATTCACTGATTGACTCGAGTGACGCCTGGGAGTGAGAGATTTATGTTGCTCCTGAGAGAGAGAGAGAGAGAGAGAGAGAGAGAGAGAGAGAGAGAGAGAGAGAGAGAGAGAGAGAGATTAATTGAAGACACTCGCACTGAAGCACATTCCTTATACTTCCAAGAACTTCAAAAACAGAAGAAAAAAATCAGAGAGAGAGAGAGAGAGAGAGAGAGAGAGAGAGAGAGAGAGAGAGAGAGAGAGAGAGAGAGAGAGAGAGAGAGAGAGACTAACAACTACAAACCAGAACACACACTACATAAATTCCAAACCTTGAAAAAAAAAAAGTAAGAAAAAGAAATCTCGAGCACTTCATCTTGACTGCCTCGCCCACAACATTACCATAAAACAAACGCGGGGTTCGAACGCGTCTCGCAATTACCGGGCAGCGTAATAAAAGGTAAACGGGGGAAACTAGTCCTGGGAGGTGCTCGCTGCTCTTAATTGTCGGTTCAGGAATAATACTCGGAGGTGTTTCTGACGTAAGTGAGGTGCTGGAGCCCTCATGCACAGCGAGATGGCATTAAGATAGCTCGTGCTGGTACATACGAGTACATCACGTGCGCTGCGTTGCTCCAGATGGGGAAGAGGTGGTGGTGGTGGTAGTGATGGTGGTGGTGGTGGTTGTAGAAAGGAAAGTGTATGTGTGTTTGGGTGGGTGTGGGTGGGTGTGTGGGGATGGGTCTGTGTGTGTGTGTGTAGTGTTTAGTTTTGGTAGAATGAGAGAGGAAAGGGTTATAGTGGATGGGTGTCTATTGGGATTATTGTTGTTGTTGTTGGTGGTGGTGGTGGTGGTGGTGGCGGCTGTTTTCTTGTATTAGAATTATAGTACGTACTACTACTACTACTACTACTACTACTACTACTACTACTACTACTACTACTACTATCACCTACTACTACTATCACCAGCACCATAGTAGTAGTAGTTGTAGTAGTAGTAGTAGTAGTAGCAGTACTAGTAGAGGAGGAGGTGCTGGTGCTGGTGCTGTTGTTGTTGCAAGTCGACTTGAGCCGTGGTGTCTGATTTCCTCGATAACCACCAGGCATCACCTCCACACACTCACATGCACGCCTAACCGTTAATACCACTCATACCACCAACCACCCAACACTCGGCGACAATGACAAGACTCCTCGACCAGTTCAATCTCAACTCCAACCTTCAGGAGGATAATTATAATCGCTAATACCCGTGCAGGGCCATGACATTCCAAGGATAACGTGGAGTTCGCAGTAACATTATTTTCAACCCAGATAACAAACTCGTATTTCAAGTCAGAGTAAGGAAACACTTGGTAATCACCCCCCTGCACCCTGGACGTCCCTTGTCCCTCTTATCACAAAATCTCTGACATACAGATGCTTGGGGGGCAGGACGGAGTTTTGCATCTAAAGTAGAGGAGAAATAGAGCACTCAAGCAGCGCCTGTCAGTTTGAATGTAACGAAGCTCCTTATGATGGAAGGGAGGGAAGTGAGTTTAGGTTAGATGGGAGTAAAGAAGAGGTGGGTAAGAAGAGATGAACACCCCCTCCCTTTCTCCCTCCCTGATTCCCTTATATAGAAGCCTTCAATCTGTGCTGTAAGTCTCCCTGCCAACGATAAACTTACATGAGGTATCCCGCTGCGTACCCTCCTGCCTGTCGCCTCCTCAGTATTCACCTTATCTCCGTTTCCCATCACCGCTTATAATTTCCACCCATGGGAGCGCTCCTTAGCATACTTACCGGGACGGGGCGCCAGGATTCTCGGGTTTCGGGCGCGTTATCAGGTGCGTCTATCGTCCGAGGAGATAAAAATGGGAATATTAATAAACCTGATGGCTGGGAATGACGGGGAAGCGAGTGGAGAATGAAGGAGATGGAAGGAGAGGCGGAAGAGGAGTGAGAAACGTGAAGTGTGGGTAAAGAGAAGGAGAGAGTGAGTTAGGCTGAAAGATATGAAAGATGGAGGCTACCTACCTAGAGAGAGAGAGAGAGAGAGAGAGAGAGAGAGAGAGAGAGAGAAATAAACCAAGCAAATATGTGTGGCAGTAAGAAATCAGAGCATAACAAATTGCAATGCGCTGGCGAGACTATGAAATTTTAGGGCGTGAAAAGGATACGGGCGTGGCGTGGGGGATATGGGTCGATGGGATGTGAGGGCGGAGTCTGTGGGCGTAGGTGGTGCGGATGACTGCGAGGCGTTAGAAGGTCAGTGCGGATGGGGGAGGAGGAAGAGGAGGAAGGGGAGGCGCTAAATCTGTGTGGGTATTGTAGGAGTGTAGGACGCGAGGGTGACAAAGAAAACCAATCAGAACAGCTTTTTGTCCTATGTTATGAAGGCCTTTGGTGGGGGAGGGGGTGAGGGAGCGAGGGCAATTGGGCGGGGACTCTGCAGGAGGGGAGTGGACGGTGAGGCTGAACAGGAGTGGGTTGGAGTGGAAGAGGAGGAGTGGTCGAAGGGGAGGGAGTGTGGGGTGGCCGGCCTGGATGGTGACAACAGAAGCGTCAATTAGTTTTTTTGGCTCTTATTTTTCAAACGTCTTTATAATAATTATGTTTTGTAGCTAATGACCTTCAGATCCCTCGTAGCTCTAGGCCTTGTTTGATTTATGTGGTGTTTTTTGTGTATTTTATTTTACCTCCCTTAATGCTATTGCGCCCTTTGAGCATACGTGGAAAACAACACAACTTACTACGCTTTGCTTTGGCCTCGTAAGACTTTCTTTCATATGATCCTTAAGTCTGCACCTCACTTTAAGCCTCCACCGTCCCTCGTCTTTCATTTCCAGCACCTCCCTCCTTCAGCTGCATCCCAGTCCTCCTGCACCTCCACCTCCACCACCTTCTCCTCCTCCTCCTCCTCCTCCACCTCCACCTCCTCCTCCTCCTCCAAACAATCCCCGCGGCGCCTCCGTGACGTGGGAGAACATTATTTCCGACGCTAAAAACTCAAAGGGGAAAAAGTCTTTCATCCACCATTAATGCCAAGAGTCGCGAAGATTGTTGTTGTGGCGATGAAATGTGTGGGAAGGAGAGAGATGAAACTATGCTCTGAGGATGCGATAGAGCCGTGTTAGGGAAAAGATGATGATGGATGTGAGAGAGAGAGAGAGAGAGAGAGAGAGACGTACATACATACATGCTTACAGACAGACAGACACATAGACAGACAGGCAGGCATGAAGGAAGACAGACATAGACAGACAGAAAGACTAATAGGAAAACTGAGAGACATATTGGATCCCGTGGCCTGACAAAGCTAGTAAGTCTGATAATATGTAAAAGATAAACAAGTAGGCATAAATATCTACGTATATAGACATAAAAAAAAGAGAAAAAAAGCAGATCGATACCGCAAACTGAGCTCCTAGAAAACCAAGTAGCTAACCAGACAGATTTTTAAGGTCTAATAAGAACATAGCACAAATACTGATCGGGGGCGTGTGCGCGTGTTAGCTATGAGACATGAATATAAGCAGGGGAGTAAAGGCGGCGGGCGGTGACAGGGAAATCAACAAGTGAATATAAAATGTGACAAAGGTGCTGCCAAATCTGTGCCCCTCGCGCGGTGCCTCGTAAGGTAGCATGAATTATGTAAGGTTCCCTCCTCACTCCTGCAGGAACTGAGGGATTCGTGGGGTTATTTTGGGGATGTGCTTTGGTGGTTGATCTAAGAGAGAGAGAGAGAGAGATGAACAAGCAAACAGAAAGAAATGGAAAGAAAAATGGACAAACAAACAAATAGACCTTCAAAGACCTAGAAAACACAGACAAAGAAACAAACATAGACAGACATTTAGACAAGCAAAGACCTGCAAAACAGAGAAACAGACAAACAAACACACCTACAAGCAAATGCACAAAGTTAACCTGACAGATGAGAAACAAGATAAGGGAATGAAACAAACCAGGCCAAGTGATCAGGAAAGCAACCTTACAATTGAACCTTCAGATGGGCTGGCGATAATTCCCTACCTTGCCTCACCTGTGCTTACCTGACCCTCGCCTCCCCTGCCTGTGACCTCACCTTTCAGGGAACGCCGCGGAAAATTAAGAGTATATTTTTCCTCTTACCTTTTCCCTTCCTCCGCCTCCTAAGTCTTCATTTTCCTCTATATTTTCCTGTTATTTTCTTTCTCATTTTTTTTTCATTCTGTTTCTTTCCCTACCTCTCTCTCATCTTTCCCCACCCTCCGTCTCTAAGTCTTAATTTTCTTTTTGCTTTTTTTCTATTCTTCCTCTTCTGTTTTTGCTTCTGTTTTCTCTTCCCCTATCCCACTTCCCCATCTCTCTCTCTCTCTCTCTCTCTCTCTCTCTCTCTCTCTCTCTCTCTCTCTGCTTTTTCCTCCTCCTCCATTGCTTTCTTATTTTTCTCACATAATTCTACTTTCGAAACGCTTTAGAGCATTAGAATCTGGAAAGACCCATAAAGTAATCCAATGCGCTCTCTGGTTTTTGTCCGGCCACTTCCTCATGTGTTGCCTTTCCTCCTATTCCTCCCTCCTCTATCTCATTGTTGTCTTCGTCCTTCTCATCTGTTCTCCTTATCCTTCTCCTCCTCATTGTCATCATCTTTTATGTTTTCTCCTCCTCCTCCTCCTCCTCCTCCTTTTGTCTTACTAGTAAATCTCCTGTCTCACTAGTAAATCGCCTTTACCTTGAAGAATGTTTTTGCATTTCTGTTTTCTTATTCGCAAGCGTGAGGAGAAAAATGTAAATGAAAAAAGATATTTGAATGCAAGAATTTTTGATAAAAGCTAGAAATTTGTCTGCAGGTGAAGGAGAGGAATATGATTAAGGGGTTTGTGAAGAAAATCAAGGTGTTTATGAAGTTGCCGAAGGAATTAGGGAATTATGAAGGTGCTGAAAGATGTAAAGGAAATAGGAAGGGATGCTGATAGGAGGGAACGAGTAACATGTGGAAGGAAAAGTAAGAATGAAGTAGGACTGAGTATTGAGGGAAAATTTACCGTGCTGGAGAAGAAAAAAAATAAAGATAATAGAAATGGATGCTGAAAGGAGAACGAGTAACGTATTGGGGAAGGGAAAGTAAAAGTAATGTAGGAAGAAATGCTGAAAGGAGAGAAGAAGTAATGTGTTGAGGAAGTAAAAATAAAAATAAGAGGGAAAGGAATGTGAAAGTAAGATAGGGAAGAGTGTTGAAGTGAGATAAGAAGTAACGTGATTAGATGTAAAACAAAGAAAAAAAAATCCTGAAGAGAACAAGACGTAATGTTTTGAAGTAAAAGTGGAATTTAAGAAAAAAAAAAGTGGAGAAAAAATAATGGCCGATGGATTGAGTTGTGAATGTGTAGCTTAGAAGAATGGAGGCAGAGAACGAGGCCTAATGGGGGTTTTACGGCCTCGCTGACAAGGTGATCGACTGCTGAACACTAGTAAAATCCTACCTCGGTCAGTCAGGCATTGTGCGGTTACCGACGACCACCTTCAGCCCGCTCACTCCCTCACTCTCTTATCACCACAAAATCACCGGCGGTCCATCCTTCCCTGCTGGCTCGTTCCTGTTTGTGCGTGTGGGAGAACGTGGCTGGTAACTGCTCTCATCTTGCCGCAGTGTGGAAAGACAGAGAAGAGCAAAAGTCACCAGCATGTCCATCTCACCTCATGGCCACTCGCTGCAACACCTGGGTCACGGCTCAGTAGTTTTTACACACAACGCAGACGTCTTCCTAAAATGCAAGAAGTTTCGTTTACATCTTTTCCATTTGTCTTCAGACAGTTGTTGTTAGTGCTTTGGTAATAGACACGGTGAATTCGCACTGGAATCCTTAATGAAAGTACTCGTGTTATTGTCAACGGCAGTACTGGAATGATCTTTGGTCTTATGGCACTAAAAATTTATCACTTAGTTGATTACTCATCCAAAGTAACAGGTAAAAATGTTAATGGTGAAATATTTAAGACCGCGTGTGGTGGTCGGAAAGTAGTTTGTCTTCACTCACTTGTCGAATTGAGACTTTCATTCATTAATCCCAAGCTCAGGTTTTGTGTTGGCTTTGCTGTTTCTCCACCAGTCCCTTGCTAATCATCTTGACAGTCTGGTCAGGTGGACAGTGGAGTTCCCACAGTTAGACAGATACAGACTGGTTTAGTATCTCTGAAGTTCATCCGTAATTTACAGAAAAAAAATATACAGTCAAATGCATACGCTAATCTCACATAAGAAAATAGAATATAAGCAATTTTTCATAACCTTTAGAAACCCAGCACAATCAAATTCACAATTCACAATTTACAGATATTCTTTCGATGTTTATTATGCGATGGATTGCATTTTAACACACTGAACGCAGGTTTCGAAATAAATCCAGCCAGTAAAAAAGTGAAATTTTCTGTTTTTATCTGATAATAGAGATGTGTTCCTCACTTAAAGAAGAAACATTGTACATATGTAGAATATTCTTTTGAGTTTTTGAGTGGTGCTTATGTAATAACTATATTTCACTTTTAAAACTAGTATAGTCAGTGTTCTCTCTAATAATATAATAAATTGCAGTAAACACTATTTTGCAGGATTACATTGGAGTAAAGAAGAGTGGCTTATATTAGATAGGCATACTTGCACCTAACGCAGTGAGCCATTGTCGGGTTTTGCCACTCTATTAAAAGAAGAAAGAAAAAATAGCGTAACTCAAGAGTCAGAGGCGGTGTTCAGTTCCCACCTTGGGGAACCCGACACCATGAGGAGCTAGATTGCCGCGCTGGAAACCTCTCCGCTGAATAAAGGGAGGAATCATCTGGACACTTGTTTGAGGGAGACCAGCAGACCCCTTACAACTCGCTGTGGACAAAAGCTTCACAGGACACCGTTGCGCCTGATAGCTGGCGTTCATTTTTTCTGTCTCTTTCTAGAACTGGACCGCTCAGTTATCTGTTGCCGGCGCGAGGCTGGAAGACTGTACATGGCGCGAGGTGTCATGGCGATGAAGGCGCTGTATTCCTAATAAAGTACTTTTTTACTGCTCTCTAATTAATGAGCACATCCCGGGATGCTGTGCGCAATCTAATCTAAAGGGGAATGTCATTAAGCATCATTAAAAGGAAGAAAAATGCGAAATCGCTCACTTACCGATTACAGATCTATTGAATAATACATAAACCGCCTTTTGGGACGCTGAAACACCATTAAACTGCACACTATTCGGGTCTATTCGCTTTTTACTGAATATTTTAAGGGAGATTAGATCGTGTCCTGGAGACGCCGCACCCCATTGTGGAGCTTAATGAGCGCGAGGGTGTGAACGGGAGGGTGGGTGCGGCGGGTCTCGGCCCTGCGACGCCTCCAGGCCATGTACAGCGTGTCCTGTGACTACGAGTAGTCTGGTGTGGCCAGTGTCCAGCCGCCACCACTGATTTTAGTGTTAGTCTGTCAGAATTTTTTATTTCTTCTTCTTTATTTGGTTTTGTTATTCGTGGTATCTGAGAGTTGTCAATGAAGAATTACAATAAAACCACGTAAATGTTATTGTACCTGAGTTTCATGGCATTTTCTTCTTTATTTGGTCATAATTCTTGTGAGGACTTAATGTTTACAATGGTCCGTTGTTAACATTCAGGGCACTAAAAAATGTATATTTGCATAAACACAGGACGCAAACAAAGGAGAGAATGGACGATTGAGAACTACGTATTCAAGAGGCTATTGTACAAAAAAAATGTGTCGAAAATGTTGGTGGCTGTGGGGGAAAAGTGTCTAGTAGTAAAAGGCGTTAAGGAAATATTTGAACAAAGGCTTGTAAATGTTAATGTCATTACATTCCCAAACCCTCTTTACTTTTGTAAGGACATTTTATTCATGAATCCACGTAGAAATTTGTATCGCTGCCCGCAATATTCTTTTCATCTATTTTTTTAGTGTTTTAAGAACTGTTAAAGTAAATTCTGAGCAATGCCAAGTTAAAAGTTAACATCTTAAAAAGAAATTCTTATTTATTTGACTAAATCATTTTTGATGTTTGTGAACATTGCCCCCCCCAAAAAAAAAAAAGCAGTAAAACCACGTGAAAGTTAGCGTATGTTTATCCGCGAACCGCTTCTTCTTTACCTCTGTGATTTCTGGCACTTCCAAGAATTGCTGGAAAATTTTTGAGTAAAGCCACGTAAAAGTTATCATCCCATTATAAATATTACCTTCTTTACTTGGTTGTGTAATTCTTCTAGGTGTTTGTGTGAACTCATAAGAAAGTACATGAACTCTAATACCTACGAGCTGAACCCTCTAATTATAAGCACTCCGCGAGAACAGAGCAAATTAAATGAACATAAAGATATCTAAAAACACGTATAAATGGACAAATAACTATAATTAAGGCGCCGCCACCTCATGTAGGGCGCCGCCACTGAAGCACCTCCTATAATTTCCTTAATTAGAACACGTCACTGCTGCGCATTAATCCCCTCGTGGCCTTAGTCATTTCGCAAAACAAACAGTAGCTGGAGGGACTCGTAGGTGGCTAGACGCTCTCCCATTACTCGAACCACTGTGAACCACTGCAAGAACTGACGCAGGAGTACAAGGAGAAGTGGTGGTGGTTCCTCAGTCCCCCAAAGCGTCAGGAAGTGTGGTATTAGCGGATTTTTACTCATCATTAGTCTTGTGGATGAAGTAGCTGGTCATTAGTTCAGATCTCCAGGCTGGTGTGCTGTGTAAAGTTAGATTACAAGTTTGAAAAATATTGTCGCTATCTAACGGGGAGATGTGTGTGTGTGTGTGTGTGTGTGTGTGTATGTGGGTTGATGGGTGGGTTTTATGGTCCTGAAAAAACATACACACACACACACACACACACACACACACACACACACACACACACACACACACACACACACACACACACACACACACACAGTAAAAAATAATAATAATAATAAAACATAGTAAAATAAATAAAAAAAAAATGTCCGCCAAAACTTATAAAATTTTTATGAACACTATTTTTTTCTTCTTTCCGGTTATCACATAGCTGTACATGGCGCCTTGCATGACTGGGTGGCGTATGTACCTGTTGCAGCAATTATCTCGCTGCCAAACTTCACTTGAGTATAAACCTTCCCTTCCCTCGGGCTTATAACTTACTATCTGATGCACATTTTCTCGTTTCTTCGGTCATTTTAATCTTTTCTCTACCATTTGACTCTTCCTTCCTTCCTTATTCACAAACAGCTCTTGAGTCCTGTAATTTTCCTTATCTGCCACCTTGAAGACTGATACTGGCTAGACATTGAATCAAACATTAACTTGTTCCATATTTTCTTCATGTGGGTGTTTGTAAAGAATTTGTACAGTGCTTTTATTGATGTGAATGGTTGTACATTGTAGATAATATATTAAAAAAGACAGTAACTAAAGGATCTGCAACGAAAAGAAAATTGAATAGTCAACTAAATAAATAAATGATAGAATGCAAGCTAACTTCAAACAAACTGTTACTGATTTTCGTTTCCCTATTGTTTACAGACTCTCTCTCTCTCTCTCTCTCTCTCTCTCTCTCTCTCTCTCTCTCTCTCTCTCTCTCTCTCTCTCTCTCTCTCTCTCTCTCTCTCTCTCTCTCTCTCTCTCTGCACATTTACATTCACCTTCTTCCCTCCCTACCTGCTTTGCTGCGCCTTTTGCTTCCGCTATTTTACATCGCTCATTGTAGATTGGGTAGTGTTCTAGCTTATCGCAAACAACCGCGTAACTGGCAAGTATCTGTCCTTGTTGTCTTGCATTAGTGTCCTCAAGAACACCTCGGCTCAATTCCACCTTATTCCACTCAACTATTCTCATCTCACTCCTCTAGTAAGCCCACATCTCTACCTTGAGAAAAGCCTTTACAAACTTAGTTCCCGTCCTTCACAAGCCTATCCATTTTTTTTCTCTCCATTGCATTTCCACCCTAATAATAAATTCCATAAGAACAGCTCCACCTTCTTAACACCACCAGCCCATCCACCGCTCAGTTCACTACTAACCTATATTCCACCCTCATAACAGATTCAACAAGAACAGCTCCACGTACTAAACTCCACCAGCCCATCCACTGCATACTCCGCTGGTAACCTACATTTCCACCCTCCCAACAGAATCCACAATATCACCACCAACATACTCCACATCTCACTCCACCCTCACCAGGAGCCTCCACTTGCTTTGCCTCCACCCCCGCGCTCCCCTCTCTCCTTCCCTTCATCCACCCGCCCCTCTACCCGCTATATCCACCAACTAAAGGTCAAGCTGCCCTCTAGCGACACCTATCATCAACATACTTCGGAACACCTGCCTTTTCCACCTGCATACGTCTTACCTGAACGCCATCATTGTGTCCAGGAACTTAAATCTATAAGAAGAGGAAATTGTGTTATATTACTTAGATTACATGAAAAATTACTTACATTACATGAAAAACAGTCATTCTTGTAGTTATATGAGGAATAGGTTTGGTTAGATTAGATTAAGTTACGATACAATAGGTTGGATTAGAGTATATTAGATAATTTCCTATTTTTTTCGTTGATGGCATGCTGGGTGAATTAAATTAGGTTAGGTTAGATTAAATTAGATTACGTTTTGGTAGGTTGGGCTAGGTTAGGTTATGTTTAATCCTGTAGCTGGTTGAGAGGATGGATTAGTTTAGAATAGCTTAGATTGTTAGGTTATATTATGATAGGTTAAATTGTACTACGTTATATCATGTTAAATAAAGTTAAATTGGATTAGAATACGTTTATTTAGTATTATTTCGGTTACTTTACACTCTGTTACGTTTGGTTAGATTACGACGGGCTAGGACAAGTCACTAGATTAAGTGATTTGATATAACCTACTCTAACTTAACCTAACCTAACCTATCCCACCCCTGAAATTGCTTGGGTAACTAACCCTCACCTGATCCTAGTATTCTTTACGAGATGAATAGAATTTGCCGGCGTAATGTGTAGTGTAAGTGATAAATAATGTTCTCCTCCTAAACTAACTTAATTAACAGGTAGTAATGGCGTAGAGAATTTATAGTCGTCGTAAATCACCACTTGGGAGGGAGCTGTAATGTTGTGAAAGAAACAGCCTGTCGTTACGCCGCCATCCAGTGGTGGGGCGTGGTCGTGGCGCCACCCTTGCATCACCACCGCCACCACCACCACTGCGTCATATATATATGATCTAAATTCTGATCAGTTTTTTTGCTGCAATCAAGACACTTATCTTTTTAGTAGTGTTTGATGATCGTTTCTGACCTCTTTTTGGGGACTGGTGCCTCTGTGGGCCTTTTTATTCTGCGTTTTTGTTGCGGTGCCCCTCTTACATAAAGTAGATCTCCAGTATTTTCCTAATTCCTCTGATCTGCCAACAGTCTCATTAAAAACCGGACAAATGACCGATTCTAAAGAGATCAGAGGACTTGAGTGAAGGAAAACTCAAAACAGTGAGACTGGTGAAGGTTACTCCTGTGGCCACGACTAACCCCACCCGCAGCCCCTACCACCACCTGCCCACAACACAGCATCAGTGACTCGGCTTTCTTACTCTCTCAGTAAATCAAGACTGTAATTAAGATTCAGAAGTGTACTGGGAATATTTTTAAATCAATTACTTCTTCTTGGCATTGAAGCGGCGTGAGGTGAAAGTAAAACTCTTAGGTACACTGAGGGCACTTTAAGAACATTTATGTCTTGCCGGAACCAAAGCGGAGTTTAATTTATTGTTTAGCATGACCACCCATTCTAAACGCAAATGTTATCTATAACTATCTGACGCGTAAGAATGTCTCATGCAGGATGCGTAAGAACCTTTGCACTAGAACTAAAACACACATCCACTCTGAACTTAAATACACACGCATTTACTTTGAACTAACACATACACACACACACACACACACACACACACACACACACACACACACACACACACACACACACACACACACACTGTAAGGAAATAGGAAGACGAAAGACCGGCGCTATCACACGTAGATCTGCAATAAGGCTGAAACTCCACCTGGATCCGAGACAACAAACGACCCGCAGACGGCGCAGTGAGATGCAGACCACAGGAGGAAAAAACAGCTAATAAAACACGGGACACCACATCATGATCCCTAATGACCCATACACACAGCGCGGCGAACAGCGAGGGGTCTCTTTTTCTCCCCCTGCCGTTTTTTCCCGCCTTTGGTCACTTTGTGCTGAGGTAATTGTCGTTGGCCAAAATTACACGACCTTCGGAGTGTGACAAGTGACGCCTGTTGCTATTGTTTTGCTTTTCTTTCTTCCTTAAACAGCATTTTTTTTTATTGTCTTTTTGTCGTGTATCTTGTCACTTAAAAATATTTGGTTAGTTAAGGATAATTTTTAATTTAATGCTGCTTTGCTTATAAATAAACATCAGTATAAATGGATAGTAAGTGTATTTCCAACACAAGGCACATATTTTTATATATTTATTTATTTATTTATTTATTTATTTATTGCTTTCTTAACCCTTTCACTGTTATTTGACACATCTATCCTTAATCACTAACCACTGTGAGACATCTTTTCTTCTTTTACGTCCACCTCCAAACATTGTACTGCATTTTTTTTTTTTTATGACGTTCTTGTAGATGCTGATGAAGATCATATACATTGCTTTTAGTAATGTGAATAGTTGCCTGTCGCTGTGAGAGAATTAAATAGTATATTTCTAACATTTTTCATCTTTTCCTGCAGGTTCAGAAGTTCCCTGCCAGACGACCGTGGTGCTCAAGGTAAAGTGTTTCCTCCCAAAATTTTTTTTTTTTGTGTGTGTGTGTGTGTGTGTATTATTTATTTATTTATTTATTTTTATTTTTTTTTCAAAGTTAGGATCAGGTGATGATTTTCTTTTTTCCTTCTTCAGGGGCGCCCAACTTAGCTGGCTCATTAGTATCTTGATTCCCCTCTTTGGTCTCTCGTGCAGTGAGGCGCGCAGCAGGGGTAGAAGTTATGGTGGTGTGATAATATTAGTAGTATTAGTAGTAGTAGTAGTAGTTATTGTAGCAGTAGTGATGGTGGTGGTGATGGAGGTAGTAGTAGTAGTTCATATTATTTTTTATTACTACTATTACTACTACTACTACTATTACTATTACCACTACAACAACAGCAACTGCTATTACTACTACTACGACTAGTACTACTACTACTACTACCATCAACACCACCACTACTACTACTAATGTTGTTGCTGTTACTACTACTGCTACAATTGCACATCCCAACTACTAATCATATCGGAAGGTAGTTGTTATCAGATTATTGTCGTTTATCACTGTCTAGATTGGTTAGCGTGTATTGGGGGTAAAAGGGGCGTATGTTCCAGCAAGGGGCATTTCGCTACGTGGTGGAAGGGTGAGAAGGCATTGAAAACGAGTTAACAAGAAGAAAAGGAAGGTAGAAAAAGAAGAATGGATAGAAGAAGGATGAACGAAGAAGAGAGAAGATAATAACGTAGCGTAAGAGGAATGATGAAAGGAATGGATGGGGGGAGGAAAGGGAGCATAAAAGAAAGAATGAGAGGAGAGACAAAATGAAGGAATGGATACAAGACGATTGAAGAAGAAACTGTACAGTGGATGAGAGAGAGATAGAGAGAGAAGAGGACCAGTAATGATAGAGAGGGAGCGAAAGAAAGATTGAGAGGAGAGAAAGAAAATAATTACACAAAATGAATGAAGGAAAGAGATAGTACGGAGTAGAAGTGGAGAAGGAGAAATGGTCGGTAGTGGTGGTGGTGGTGGTGGTACCCGGGACATCTGCACCAAGATGCTGAGGGATATTATCAGGGGACTGGTGAGGCCCAGGGACAATGTCTCTTATACTTTACAACTCTCCATCACGCCCAAGGTTGGCGGTGACTGCCTGCCGTGCCGCGTCCAGGTGGTGGTGGTGGTGGTGGTGGTACTGGAGGTGGAGGGGGAAAGGCTGTGTTGCAGAGATTGTACTCTTACGGTATGAGTTCTTTGTGTGGTTGTTGGTGGTGAGAGAAATAGTAGATGTAACAGTGATGGTAGTGATAGTGGTAGTAGTCGTGATGGTAGGAGAGATAGTTTTAACAGTTTGGCTGTAGTAGTAGTAGTAGTAGTAGTAATAATAGTGACAGTCATCCGAATCATCAAAAGCAGCAGCCAAAGTAGCATGAACATAAGACCGCAACATGCCTTCCCATACCCTCCCCTCACCTTTCACTACCACCACCATTCTTAACACACCCCTTCTCCTCCCTCACCTCGCTATGTATCTCCCAACTCACCTCCTCTCGCCAAGCAAACGTAACACACAATCATCAAACAACTGATAATCAGAATACTGCGAAACATTACCACCACTACTGACTCAACAAAAGGTACAGTTTATTTAGTCAAGTTTTCTGAAGTGTCTCTTTGGGCTGTGTTGAGTGTTGTGTGCTTGCCCATCCAGTTTATTTACAGTGCGTTGAGATCTTGTGCACCAGACAATAATGATTATGTCTCGAGTACAGAAGTAATGGCAAGGTAGTTCTTAGGAAGATAAGAGTGAGCGATGGAGGAGCAGATACACGTGAAGGAGGGAAGGGATACCACGGTAGGCAAGTACAATGGAAGAGGGTGCGCGGAGGGTGGACGGGGAGTAGATGCAACACTTGAGGAAATAATGCTAGAGTTTTGTTCTTGCTGGACCTGATCACCTAATACAGTAAGGGAATGATGTTGAACGTATGTAAGTATTAGTACGTAACCTTTCATCTTAACGTCATTTTTGAGATTATAAATATAAGGCAGCGAAAATTACATTTATAGACTAAAACAAAACAAATGATAAATAGGTAAATAATAGATTGAAATCAGAGGAAGAATTAATTGGAAAATAATGCGAATAGGTACATTTAAAACATCATTGTTGAACCTCAGAAATATAAAGCATAGAAAATTGAATAGACCAAAATTAAAGTATAAGTAAATGGCTAAGTAATAGATACATATAAGGGCATGATAATAATGCTAGCAGAAAAAAAAAAAAGTATAACTGAGGTTAATATACAAATAAAATATGTATGTTATATTATAATGAATGTTCCTAATAAAAAAAAAAAACTTCCATTGCGTATAACAAAACGTTTTTTTTCCAACCAACGCCAGATACGAACGATCTGAAGTCAAGGGAGTACAGGGAAAGTGCAGAAAGGCAAGCTAACGAAAACCTAATTAATAAAGCAAAAGCAAACCTAATGAACAAAGCAAAAGTAAACCTAATCAAATGAACAAAGCAAAAGTAAACTAATGAAATGAACAAAGCAAAATCTAATGAAATGAACAAAGCAAAAGTAAATCTAATTAAATGAACAAAGCAAAAGTAAACCTAATGAACAAAGCAAAAGTAAACCTAACGAACAAATTAAAGGCAAACCTAATGAAATGGAAAAGCAAAGGCAAACCTAATGAGCAAAACAACAGTAAATACACTGCATTAAAGTTTGAACGAAAGATGAAATAATGCATCCCAAAGGAGCGCGCTCAAGGGAAATGGGAAGGTTCTGTTGACAAGATGAGAGACGTTCTTACTTATAATGAAACCTGAAGAAAATGGAACTGTTCTGTTGACGTGATAAGAGCCGTCCTTCTGAAACATAATGAAGCACGGAAGATCCTGAGGGCCAAATACACACGTACTAGCTAGACGAGACCTGCGTTGCCATTAACAGCGTCCCTTCAACACAATCATCCTTCACATGACATCGTTTTTCAGCTTATCATTGAGATGATTGCACACCCGCGCCTGACACCCTTGGAATGACGGGACCATCTGTCAGGGTGCAAAGGATGGAAAACTCCCTTGATTGATGACACTTTTGGCCAGTGCACCCGTGGACCCGTGATACAATGGCAGCCGTGGCGAGGAGAATGGACCTTGTGACACCTGACATCACTTGGAGGTTATAACACCGTGCTGACTCACCCGGCTGGACGAGGTGCCGCATGACGGAAAGGAGTAAAAGAAGTGCTCGTGTAGTTTGACAAGTCAGGGTTACAGTGGGAACCTCCAGATGTGTGGTGTGAGGCTCATCTTACCAGGTTGGTTGGAATATATGAAGATAAGGGAATCTGCATGAAGTCAAAAGCTCTATACGTGGAAGTTCCTGTATAAATAGCAGTTCCTTTGAAAATGCTAGAGTGTGAGACAGTGCTGATGGTTGATTCCCAGATGTCTTAAGTCATCACCGTAAAAAGTTATTTTTTTTAAGCAAAAAGTGCACGTTTTTTCATTAAAGAACAACTTGATAAGTAAGCCCTTCACCTTTTAGACCGCGATTAAGCAAAAAAGAAAATAAAAAGAAAAAAATGAATTATTAGTCAGTCATTGGTGTCCAAAAGCCATCCAGCAAATAGAATTGGTCCCTTCACTGCATGCTAGTCAATTTTTCTCATAATCTTCAACTTTTTAGGTACATTTTTGTGCTTCATTTCCTTAAACAGTTTAGTTGCCTATAAAGGACAAAGTTAATTTTCTGGTCTTTCTTTTTCTGTCCAAGCAAACAGTTTTTACAGTGCTCTGAATGTTAATAAAGGACGACCAGATCTGTAAAAGAGTTAGGCAGCTATTGCACCACAGTTCCATATTTAAACAAGTAGTTCAAATAACTTCAACACTGCAGGAAAGACATCAATCTCAAGAATGCATGGGGCCTCATAATATAGTACATCCACATACTGGAAACTCTCCTATCACCAAAATTTAGGTGTTTTTGTGAGACCTCCATGTTATTATCTCTAATCTATATCGTTATTCTTCAACACTGTGTAACAATCTACTCTTTTTCTCTCACTTGCGTTTCCCCAATTACATCTTCATTTTAGTTCTGACCTTGTGACGTTCATTCTTTTGCCCTGCACTCCCCGCGGCTGGAGTACTGGTGTGTAGCATTATGTCCCCTTTGATTGAGCGGACGACCTTGGGGCTGTACTTTTCGTCAAATAGTTCTGGAGGAGACTGCTGCCCATCATCCCTTCCCTCTGTATTGGGTGAATTACGAGGTTATTGTCATGGACTCTCGCACCATATAATCCCGCAAATAAAAAGTCCCATTCATGCTTGTAATGACGATGACAAACGACAGATGGTGCGGTAGTTTCTCCAGTTTGTGAATGGGGACGTTCTGTTACTCGTACCTACACTGATTATTGCCGGCTTCGTAACGTTACTGCTCTGTAGAAAACCGGTCTGTTGCCTATTTACTGCATTTCCTTAGAAGAGGGTTTCTTTTACATGTCAAAGAGGCTGACCAAGGTTATGAAAAATTTCTTAGGGAAGTGGGTTTGAAAGACCGATAAATAGCAGTTCCAGAAAAGTAAAATAGAAAAGAAAATTGTAGTTGGAGGTCAGTTCAGTTATGGAGATGTCTCAATACTCTTTTCTTGAAGCAGTTGAAGTCATGGTTAATTCCTGCATTAGTGAGGTGGCTCGGTAACCGCTTCACTGCTTTCCTCGTTTGGTATAACGTGTCAACGAATCCACAGAAGATAGAGCAAGTGAATGTTATGGCAGTACGAAGAATAGTGAAGCAGAATGGAGTAACAGGAAACTAATAAAGTAAATATAGTTCATAAAGAGAAAAAAAAATACTGAATAAACACCAAAGTAAATGGATAAACAGATGAAGTAGATGTATAAGTAAATGGATTAAGTAAATCGATTAAATAATAAATAAATGATAAAGTAAATAGGTAGATTAAACGGTAAAGTAAATATACAGAATAAAGTAAACGAGTAATGCTAATGTAAACACCGTAAAGCTAAATATGGCACGCTATTCTGTTCTGTACTGTAGGATACTAATATGTTTTATCTTAATCTCTCAAAACCAAACTCTAACTTCGGGAACGTCGCCATATTTTCTTCCTCGTAAGTGCTGCCATTCCTCATCAGCCGCGCTCTTCACTCTGACTTCAGCCGAACTCTCTACGTAGTTTATGGAAGGGGGTTGAGTACACGCTCCGCCTCGCACCGCCCATTGTCTAATTATGCCCTCATTATTCTGCTCAGAAACTTCGGGACTCATTCTTACAAGGCATATTTTTTCGGTTATGATCCATTTTAATTCTACACGCTATTCTCTTTCACTCTGATATTTACCTTCTCAGGTTTGTACAATAAATTCGTGTGGAAAATCTAATTCAGCGCAGCGAAACCGTAGGAAAATATTAATTTATTAAGACTCACCTTTTCCTGTTATGGTACATTTTAGTTCTAGACACTGTTCCCTTTTCCTCTGATATTTATCTACAGTTAATTCATGCTGTAATGTAATTTGGTGCAGCGAGACTAGAAAATAGTAACCATGCGGGGGATATTTTTTCTGTTGTTGATTTTGGTTTTAGCAAATATTTCCTTCCCTTGGAAACATACATAGTTTGCCTACATTTCATACATGCAAGAACTGTAATGCAGTATAACGAAATTATAGGGTCGTGTAATCCTTAATTTATAAACTAGATGTTCTTTTTGTTGTCCATTCAAATCTTAAAAACATACTTAGCTCTCTAAAACCTGTTCATGCAAATAAAACATATACTTCATTCATGAAAGCGTAATGCAATGCATAGAAAGACTGGAAGAAACACGTTCATACGCCCAGGTCTTAAACGCTTTGGGTTCCGATCTTTATCTTTCAAGATCATAGAAGTAATTAGGTTTTCATTTGTGTTTTCTCTCTAATGGGACAGAATTTTTCTTTTGATCTATTCACTTCAATGCAGAAAAAAAAGAAAAAAAAAAAAAAACGAACTGAAGAACTCTCGGTATCGTACAACTTCCCCAAAGGTAGCTGAGATGCGACACTAAAATGTTTGAGACCGTACTCCATTTTTAAATCATCATAAGTATTAGTTTCTCTGCCTCAGTGGTATCATCCATCACTGAGAGAAGATAATGAAGGATCTGTGCCATAATGACCTTCGCTTGAATTGATGATCATGTTATCCTATGCGCTGAGGGTCCTTGGTTCTGAATATTCGAGTTTTTTTTTTTTTCGTGTGTGTGTGTGTGTGTGTGTGTGTGTGTGTGAGATTGGCATGTGATTAAACTATTTTTCATGCGGCTTACGTATGCTAACGGAGTGCAGCTGCCTCCGTCCCACTTAGGTATTGGAGGTGACGCACATGCCTTTGTTATCTTGTGATGTGTTTTTATCAGCGTGGCGTTTGGTCGTCATTTTGCCAGCATCCCTTCTCGCGGTGAGAGTATGGCAAACATCCCGCAAGACCAGGTCCTGAAACCCCCCTGACTAATGGTCCTCCTCCCTCGTGTTTGGCATCACTTCTCCCGACAACTTATCTTAGTGTCTTCCTCACCCCCACCTCATTCTCTCTCTCTCTCTCTCTCTCTCTCTCTCTCTCTCTCTCTCTCTCTCTCTCTCTCTCTCTCTCTCTCTCTCTCTCTCTCTCTCTCTCTCTCTCTCTCTCTCTCTCTCTCTCTCTCTCTCTCTCTCTCTCTCTCTCTCTCTCTCTCTCTCTCTCTCTCTCTCTCTCTCTCTCTCTCTCTCTCTCTCTCTCTCTCTCTCTCTCTCTCTCTCTCTGTGTGTGTGTGTTTGTGTGTTTCAGTTTGAGCGTGCGTGCCTGCTTGTCTAATTGCCCAATTATCTGCGCGTGTCCATGTATATCCTTGCATTCGTTGTGGCGGTGTTTCGTGCAGTCAAGTACAATGCAAAGATTGTACAGAGACTTGTGTTTCCTTCCCCACAGGTTGTAGTAAGTAGCTTGCTGTGTAAATGACTATGTAATGTTATTTATCCTTCAGTACTTCAGATCCCAGACCTGCCGAAGCTTCAGTGTTAAGAATCAGTAATCTGCGGGTGGACTACGTATGGAGCAAGTGATGATGTATGGAACATTATGAGAACGAAGCGAAAAATAAAGAATTGTGAAATCCTAGTGATAAAGAAAGTGATAATGTAGCATAAATCCTTCCAAATTCCAGCAGTTTATTCTGTATATGACAGCGATGTTGCGTTACTGTAGCTGTAACCCATTAACAGTGACAGAGAAGAGTCAGTGTTATGCTGATTGTTTTTGTGATGAGTATTGTTTGCAGATAGTGGTGGTGGTGGTTATTGTGGTGATGGTGTTGAAGTTGGTAGTTGTGGTGATCGTTCATTGCTGCTGCTGCTGCTGCTGCTGTTAGTACTTGCGGCGGCGATGGTGTGGTCGTTCTGGTAGTGGTGGTGTTGGTGTTGGTCGTGGAGGTGAAACGTTAATTGCTACTCCCTGCTGCTGCTGTTAGTACTGGCGGTGGTGGTGGTGGTGATGTGGCATGGGGTGTGCAGTGTCTGGCGGGGCGGGATGACACGGGCCGGCGGGGCTGAGGTGCGTGATTGCCTCGACGCGATACACTGATGAGACACACATCTCTGTGATGAGATGATTCACCGTGACCACGTGGTTCTGGGAAGAGAAAACAATAACCGATAGCAGGCCAACCAAAGTACTGTTATATGAAAACACGTGGGCAATGTGGAGATGAAAGAAAGGGGGAGGGGATGCGGGCGGGACACATTATTGCAGGCATTCCACGAACTAAAATTGTATATTGAAGGGAAATGTCTCCACCTTATTTCTTCACAACTCTGAGAACACACTGTCACGATTCTTAGCCATATTTCCTTTAGTTTTTCCCCCGCAGTGTGTATACCGAATTGCAGGGAATTTCCTCCGCTGTGCAGTATTGATAACTTTCCGGACCAAGCGCGGCTCCTCCCTCGCTAATCACGGCACACTTGCCTATCGGTCTCGCTTGGTGGGTCTCGTTTTTTGCCTCCACGTCTGAGATGAACTCTTGAGTGTTAAACATTTACACTCACTAACAAGTTTCGTGCTTACATGTCTGCTCGAGGGTGAAGTGATTTGTATTTTCTTAAGTGTAAATTTATGCAAACTTAAGGACACTCATATGCTGAGTGTCCTTCAGTTTTGCATCCGGAGATTGTATTACCAGCAAGTTAAGGTCGTCCTGGGTTCAGTGCCCCGGGTGACGCAACACTGGGTCACCTGTAGCGACACCTGCCCATTACATTCGTCCTTTGCGGGATGCCGCCGTTGTGTCATCCGGCTGTTCCGGCAGGCAAGTGGCGTGCATGCAGCTGGAGACGAGTGCCTGCATGCACGCCCTTTGTTCCCCACTCCTGTGCTTGTGGCAGCTGTTGTGCGCCGGGGTAAATATATCTCCACAAGCACAATGGCAGTCATTACTGACACGATGATCATAAAGTATAGGGTTGCGCTTGGTTCACTATTATTCTTTTTCTCTTCCGCGCCCCAAATTATCTGCGCCATCACTGAAGTGAGCGCTATCAGTCTGCGAAGAATAGATGGATAACGGGGTGGCCGACGCCTCAATCGCCACCGGTGAGGAGGGCGGCGAGGAGCGAGCGGCGGGCCGGGCCGGGCGCTGCTGACCCTGTAACCTCAAGTAAGATCTGGACGAAGGGAACCGCCGATTAAAATGGCGGGAGGAGGGATAATTGTTCCTCCTGGTATTATTAGAGCGTCAACTGCGATTGCAGATCAGTGGGCCAATAATGAGAGGCCACGGGCGGCGGTGTGACCGAGGTAGCGGCGGGACTCGGAACGTGGACGCGGGGCAGCCTGGCGGGAATGAAACACCATTGCGTGCAGGGGACGCGAGGAACTGTGCAGGCTGCAGGGCCCGTGGAGGGTGAAGGTCGTGTTAGTTCAGATCACTCGGCCCTGAAGCTGGAGAAATGGCCCGGATATGAAAGAATGCCTGTGAAGAATTCTCTCTCTCTCTCTCTCTCTCTCTCTCTCTCTCTCTCTCTCTCTCTCTCTCTCTCTCTCTCTCTCTCTCTCTCTCTCTCTCTCTCTCTCTCTCTCTCTCTCTCTCTCTCTCTCTCTCTCTCTCTCTCTCTCTCTCTCTCTCTCTCTCTCTCTCTCTCTCTCTCTCTCTCTCTCTCTCTCTCTCTCTCTCTCTCTCTCTCTCTACTAACCACCGCATTCTGTAACATCTTTGACCAGGGTTTTCGTAAGACTTAAAACAACAACAATCACTAATTAACGTTCTGCCTCCTTGTATTAGTCAATCAGTTTTCATTAATGAGGGGGTTTGAAATTACCATATTATATTATGAATGCATCTAGTTTACAAGTACAATGACTGCTTATTAATGAAAGCATGTGATGTTTGTCTAAACTTATGGCCACTTAATCTCTTCATAATGCAGTCATACCGCTAATTAGGACGCCAACTTAGATTTTCAAGAGAATTGAGTAGGGTAGCATCACAGTTCAGCGCAGCACTCCTGAGAGCTGTGTTACCAGACGCGGCGGCCACGGCGGCGGAGTCCCTGAACCTGGCAAGTAGTTTGACAAGACGGACAAATATTCAGTCGTGTGAGATCATAAAACTGATATGTAGGCACTGGTTAACATTCTGCTGAAGTCATCAAGTTAAACCAGTAAAATGATAATAGCTCTTGCAACAGCGACTTCACAATAACACTCATGTCAGTGAAGCTTGATGATGAATATTACCAAAGCCGCATGACGACCATGTCTTGAAGCCTAAAGCGTTCTGAAGCCTGAAACGCTGAAAACTTCGCCCTTACTGAAGTCCTGTAACCGTTCTACTGTGACACCCCGGGCAATGTGAAACCACAAGGTCAAGCCCCTAGAGGATGCTTGCCAATGAGATAAATGGTCCCTGCTGGATTTATTGTCTTTTGCTCGCAAGGAATTTTTTTTATGTGCGGTAATAATTGAGGTCGTGATCTGCCTGTCCTTGTTTCCCTGCCGATGAAACCGTGAACAGCTGCGCCGGCCGTGTTCCCTCGCCTTCAGTTTTCACGAGGCGATGTCCTATTTGTCTTAGCGGCGCTGCGAGGGACAACGATAAAATTATGTCCCTCAAGCGCCAGCGTCCGTGCGCGGTGGTGAGAAATAACTGCGAGGGACAAATACACAATTAAAATGGAAATGGAAAAGGCCAGTTGTTGTGACCCCCGCCGATTGTAGTCCAGTTTTTATGACCGCGGTGTCTTATCCAAGTGGTCACTCTTGCTATCCGCCTGAAGGCACACACACACACACACACACACACACACACACACACACACACACACACACACACACACACACACACACACACACACACACACACAGGAATATCCCATAGAAATTCATCATTCAGCACAACTTTCCGCTACCAGAATCACTAGAACGAGAGAGAGAGAGAGAGAGAGAGAGAGAGAGAGAGAGAGAGAGAGAGAGAGAGAGAGAGAGAGAGAGAGAGAGAGAGAGAGAGAGAGAGACCAGAACTCCTCAGCCGCCTCACCTTTCAAGATGCTCAGTAGTTAAGATAAGAGGAGAGCGCTGGATATCTGGGACGCGGCGGGAGTTCTGGTAGGGCGAGGGAGAAGAGTCCAAAAGGAATGAATGTAAAATTAATGATTGCGGAGGTGAAAAAAAATAAATTGCATCTTGAATCGCACCGAAAAATTACAACTGGATTAACTATTTCGTCGTTTTGGGTTGGTGAGGAGGGCGGAGAGGATTAGACAGGTTAAGCGTGTTGGGCTTATTCACGCAGGGGGTGGCGGTGCCGGCTGTTGTTGGGATGACGGTAGGAAAAGAGACGTGAGGATGTTGACAGGGTGGAGGCCAAGTTGATTATGATGAGTTGTAGTAAATGGGAATGGAGAAATGGCTTTATATGAGTGGTGATGGTGGTGGTACTAGTAGTAGTTGTTGTAGTTGTTGTTGTTGTAGCAGTAATAGTTGTAGTATCAGTAGTAGTAGTAGTAGTAACATAAGTAGTAGTAGTAGTATAAGCAGCAGTAGTAGTAATAACATCACTACTAGAATAGAAACAGTTAACATCAAAAGCCAACCAACATAAGCACATAGACAGAAAGAAGGGCGGCCAGTTTGGGACAGGTGAACACGGAGTCTCTAATTGAGCCACCGTCCCTGGAGACAAGACAAAAACTCTTACCTGTCTGGAGGTGACTGTAATTGATAGGT